>NC_050585.1:12838851-13138851 GCF_013368585.1 Megalops cyprinoides | reverse complement strand
GCATTGTGGGTAGCCGGCTCCTCGCAGCCCTCGTGGATGCGGGCCTCCAGCCAGGGCAAGAGCAGCTTCAGTCTGCAGAGAAAAAACAGCCACAACTGACTCACCAGGTCTTGCCATGACTCTTCCACGTGTAAGCTCCGTGCCAGTGACCAGTAGTGACCCACATGGTCTCTGCCTGTTGTTCAACTTCAGGTCTTTATTAACTACGTGAATGGAAGCCACTGATTGGATGGGATTAAGCGTATGTGATCAGGCATTGGCTGAAAACCATTTCTGAAAAGCTGGAAGGGAAACTGATGCCTGCAGCAGTACGCAGGGGTGGGAGCAGCCGTACCTGTTTCTCTTCTCCACCTCAGCCACCAGCTCATCGGTGGAGAACTGGCCCCTCACCACAAGGATCAGGTTCTTGATGACGTCCTCGGAGCAGTCCACGTCCAGGAGCCCTCCAATCACCACGGGCAGACGGCTGGGGTTCACCTGCACCACACCCACGTTTCAGTTTACAGCAGAGACTGGACAGCGGTGGGAGATACTGCCTCATACAAAACTCAGGTCATACAAGCCAACCTCTGAAGAACTGCATGGTGGACAGAGAGTAGATTAAACGACACCTGGCCAGCCAATTACGCTCACCTTCTGCACGTAGATCTCAATGTATTTCTGCAGGTTGTTGCGGTACAGGTAGAGGACCAGGTCATGGACGAAGTCGAAGCGGTCGCAGACGATGATCAGCGGGAGCTGGTCAGTCAGCTTTGCCTCCTGTCCATGGAAAAGACCGGGGGAAGGGAAGGGGGATGTCAGATTAGATATAAAGACTGAATTTGTGAAGGGCAGATCTAAAGGTCTCACCAAAATCACAGTCAAACCTGCATTCTAGACAAGCACTGGGTTAAAATCAACCCCTTGACCCATCCACCTTTCAAATGGCAAACCTGATAACGGAGGTTGTGTTTGTTGTTAATTACAGAGACCCATCTCTGCTGGAAGCACACCACTCCAACAGGTGCCATCTGAAGAGAGCAGTGGGTAAAATTTTTCAGCAAGGTCCCAGGTAATGCTGTGGTCAAATACAGATTTGACTGTCATCTGTCGACTCTCTTTACCGTTTCAATGTAAAAATCAAATAAAAACATGGAAAATGAAAGGGGTGTATCATTTCCTAGCCGAACCAATCCTGCCGAAGTGATTCGAAATGACACGATACCAAGGAAAATAAAACAACAAATGGAAGCCGTCACATTTCGAGGTCAAAGGATGGTTAAATACCGCAGACGTTCGCTGACTACAGACTCTGAGTAAAACAAACCAAAGAGAAAAAAAAAAAAACTCATACCGGGAGTCTAGCAGTGTGGTCCTGTACACAAAGCCTTGCAGGTGGTCTGCATCACCGCCACACATTCACACTCAACACCAACACTGGACCACAGACAGGTTTTTACATACCCTATTTACACTTCTTCCACTGTGTAACTGCCATCAATACTCCTACAGGATTAATACTCTGGGATTGTGCACCTTACGTCACTCAACTGTTAGGGCTGGGTCAACAATGACTCAGCTCCTATGGGGAAACCTTGGACTGTTAAATTTGCGGAAAATATAAGGTATTTTCCACACAGTCAGGAAGGGCCGTTCCCGCAGTTAAGATTCGGTGTTAAGTGCGTGCTATGAACTTACTCACAAGACAGCCAAAAAGAACAAGGTTGAAAGTTGGCGGCAAGCAAGCTGCAAAGTCCTCAGCTTCAGGATTCCCCTCCCCCTCCCAAAAATTAAATCCAAACCTAAGAGTATAAACACTGTTTTCCGAGGACCTTTTGTTCACAATGGCAAATTTCAAACGCATTTTAAGCTTAAAATAATTCAGTTTTGAAGACTAAACACCAATCCGAAAGGATTCAATTCTGAAAACGGGTCAGTGTGCCCTGCCACCACAAACTCACAACCCTGATTTTGGTTTCCTACGATAGGGATGGGTTTAAAGGGTAGCCTACCAATACAAATCTAGTGACTACCTAATGGGTGTAATCTAATTTTAACATGAGACAACAAAGCTTGCTTTCTAATAATAAGACCGCTACAGCTCTATTGGGAAGGTACGGTTACTGTGTCAATGTTCTCGTCATACAAATCCCAGGTTTAATCCTGTATCTAAGAAGGGATGATAATAAAGGGAGGGAGTCCTGTGCTGGGAGATTTACCTGGTACATGTCCTGCCCATTCCAAAGACACAGGGAAAAGCACAAAAGACAATAACTGCCATCAGGAGATAGTTGATGCACACTTCCTACCAACAGGTGAAAAGAGCCACGTGTGGATGCTTCTAGGCATAGCATTAACTCAGTCAATTAAAAAAAGTAAAAAAAAATAAATAAAAAACCATATGCATCCCATTTGGCCACGAATTCCTTCAATGTGTTGTACTTGTCACACTTTTAAGAGTAATCTGAATCAGGACTGCACATGCAATCCCTAATGTAATTAATGATATGACCATCAATGGATTCTGACTGGAAATTAAAATTAACCAGTCAATGCCTATTTCTTAAGTTGGCCGATAGGAATAAAGTGCAGAATTTTAGTGATATACTTAAAACAAATAATTTAGTAGCAATTCCTGGTATCAACAAAAGACTGGAGCAAAGAGTAAAGACATTCAATGGCAAAGGTCGTCCCAAGGTTGGACAGGTAAGGGGCCGACTCAGCGTCAGACGATCAACAACATGTGTTTCACCTGCGTAATATGTAAAGTCTGAATGAGCAAGCAAGACAGGAGTCCAAACCAGAAAGACAGAGACAGAGAGAAAGGAGGAGAAAGAGATGGAGAATGCTTTGGAGTGCACGGTTCTCCTCTTGGGGACACGCTGCTCCTCATACCTTCAGGAAGTTCTTCACGCGCTCAGGGTCATAGCAGTTGCTCTCTCTGCAGATTCTCTCCACCTCCTTGATCTGCCCGGTCTTACATGCTGCCTGGATGTACTTGAAGTGGACCTCGGGATCCTGGCTGAAGTTCACGATGGAGCCCAGGAAGTAGAAGAGACCTGTCACACAACAAGGCCAAGAAAGGAAGGAGACTCGATATCACTCAAACAAAAAGACATGACTCATATCATTCACACTGCCAATTCATCAAGAAACTCTATGCTTTCCATTTTTGTTGTTCTTATTTTATCCCTTCCACTTGGAGGATTTTTAGGAAATGAAAATGCCCTTAAAGACAAAAGCCTGATACATTTCAGGGGCTTTCCAAAATAACCGCCAATTTCCTGATGAGCATATTTAACAATGTCAACACTTAGAAGTCAAAGACAGTCTCGCTTGCAGGATGTGTGATATAAATCTCTTCTCTCATACGGAAACGGATACAATCACAAAAGCAGATGAAACCTAAATGCAATCGTCTCTGCAGTGTCAAAGCAATGAAGCCTATTTGCTTACCCTTCAACTCTGCCAATTAGTGCTATGATTTCCCACAAGACCCAACCAAAGGGTTGAACAGTAGGCCAGGGTGCACTGCTGATCTTATCTATAATTACAGTTGTTGGCCTACTTAACAGATTAAAGCAGGCTAACTTCCAGACAACACAGGTATAATGTTGTAGAAGCACAGAGTGCTGGCAGGTCGTTTTCCTTTCTGGAACATTCAAACAATGGGAGGAGTCTTGCTTCAACTGGAACTCTTACCCTCGAAGCTCTTGAAGGACTCAAAGAGCTCGGTGAGGGCCTGGGTGGACAGCTGCTCGTGGTACTTGGACGCCACCTGGACGCAGATCTGCAGGTTCTGACGGATGTTGGCCGACAGCATGGCCCTCAGGCACTCCAGAGAATCTTCCACGGAGAGCGAGCCAAAGAAGTTGACCAGCCACTGCAGGGAGAGAAGAGGCGAGGGCAGCGGGTAAGGGCGAGGGGGCAGGCATTTATGGTACCTGTGTGTCACTCTCACCGTGCAGTGGGCCAGCGTACCTCAGGGTTGAGCAGGTGGGTGTGCACCACGGCCCGCTTGATGTCGTACAGGTCGGTGTAGTGCTCCAGCGCTCTCTGGAGCAGCCCCGCCTTCTCGCACAGCTGAGCAATGTGGGCGCGGTCGTAGTTGGTAAACATCTGGTTTCCCAGGATGGCGTCAGCAACCTGAACAACGCGAGCACACATTTCACATACCCATGCAAGGGAACCCCAATGCATCAATCTACTAGATCTACACACAGAGAAAAGTCAACTGGGGCAATTAGTCAAATTAACTCTACAGCCCGTCATGGACTGTATTTTTACAGGACAGATCAGTGAAATACGGATCAATTTGAAGCAGATCTGAACTAAGAGGGAAGCATGAGGTTGCGCAGGGATTTAACGGTACCTGCGGGGCGTGCATGAGATTCATCTCCAGCAGGCGGGTCTGCAGGGGGCCCTCCGACGGCCGGTTGTTCTTCAGGGCGTCCAGCAGGAAGGAGGTGCACTGCTGGATCAGGTTGTACTCCATGAACACATCCACGATCTGTGTGAGGGGAAAAGCGGTTCATGGTTTGCACACAACAGCAGCCATATGCCAACCAAGCAGTAAGAATGAACAGTTAAAGAGTGCCTTGTAAAGTCCATATCAAGGCAACAGGTTTAAAGTAGATTGCGTTGTGTGCGGGGGAAACTTGGCGGTGTGTTATCAGTGATACGAGTAGCTACACGATGCTCGCGTTGAGGACCGTCCTCCCCCTAACCTGCGTGATGTCAGCCAGGGGTTCCTCATCCTGCACCAGCATCTGGGAGAACTGCAGCCCCTGATCTGGACTGATGCGCATGACGTTCCTCAGCAGGAAGATCCAGTCTGGAGTGTATCCCACCTGCGACGGGTGAAAAAACGGTTCAAGCTTTTAATGAGGAGGGCTTCACGTTATAACATTTGCTTTGCAGACACACATAGCTGTCAATTTTGCGGTTGTCAGTTTATATAGTTGGGTATTTACTGAAGCAATTTTGTGAAATACTTTGCCCAAGGTTACATCAGGACTGGCTCATTTGGGAATCAAACTAGCAACCACTGGCTTACAAGACCTTCTTAAAACTACACAGTGAGCAGCTGTCTGTGAGGATTTCCCCTGTCAGAGAACTGAAATGACTTTTGCAATGACTATGATACATCTTACAGAGCAGCCGAGCAGAAATATTAAATAAAAGCTTGCTAGCATGCTTTAAAGACTTACAGCTTTACAGTCTGTCAACTGAACCATTTCACAGCCGTACCTTCTTAGCATAGAGCACGATTTTCGGGAACTGTCCGGTCTCGGCAAAGCACTGGATGACTTTGTTGGGAACATTGGCTCTCAGGTAGACGCTGAGGGCCAGGGTTGGGTCCACGGACTTCACCAGGTCTCCCAGCTCCTCTGAGCACTCCAGCTGCGGGACCACAGTCACACAATCCGTTAAAAGGCACTGTGTTTCCTAAGCCAGACCCATTCACAAAGCTTTCTGAAGAGAACTGAGGGCTATAATGTGCTGGATCTGTGAAAATGCTTCACTGAGAGCGTGACAGCAGATAACGGTATGGGAGGCTTTCAAGCACACTATTTGTGCATGAATTTTTCCAGCACCATTTGTTTACCCTCTTTAAAAATTCATAAGATGGCACTGTCGAGCGTGGTGTGCCTAGCAAGCTAAACGCCAAGACAAAGACATCACTCCCACAAATGAAATTGTTGTGATTGAAATTCTTTAAACTTTTTTGCAAGCATTTCATCATGAGTTTTCATTCGTTTGTTTTCAAGATGAAGCAGCATGCAGCCTGACTGCAGAGTGCATTTGAGAGTTTAGTATAAACTCATAACAGATGAAATTCCCACAGTTGTTTATCAACGTCTTTGTATTGTTTTAATACACTCAAAGCTTTTTAAGCACTTAAAACAATGCTTAAACCATTCCCTGGAATCCTTAACACCACCAACAGATATTCATGCAGTAGCAAACAAGTGTGCTACAAGATTACAGGCGAGACTTGTTCTCTGCAGCAGAGAAGCCCGGGTTAGATGGCCATCTTGCCAAATACCTTGTCCTCCTTCAGCCACTTCTCCAGCAGCTGTTTGCGGCCCTGCTGCAGGACCGGCCTGCACAGCTCCAGGGACTCGAACTTGTTGAGCTGGCCCTGGTCCAGCAGGATGCCGAAGTACTGGAGCAGGGGGGAGGTCTGGCCGGGCTGGGCGGGGACACTCTGGAAGCGTCGGATGGTGTCTGGAGTGCGCAGAATTCCCTGAGACAAACAAGGGCGAGGTCAGCTTTCCTCTGCGCTCCTGGCGCCGTTACTGATGCTGTGAACTCGGGACTCAGGAGGGGGGGGGGGGGGAGCGAATCGCGCAGAAGAGCAACGCGCTGTTCCATCACACCCCTATTAATGATGTGTGGCCAGCTCATTCAGGCTCTGAGTGATATCCGCTAAGCTACACACACATACACACACACACACACACACACACACACACACTCACATATATGTATATACGCTGTTTCCAACTGGCACAGTTTTTTGAGAGAAATATGCTGGCAATCTTGCCACAGATGACGGCTAACCCATGAAAGGCCAAAACATCCACCGCAGTGGTAAGGCATGTTTACCACGACAGTGTCTTGTGACCGCCTTTCTTCGCTCTACTTCATCACTGTATATGAATGAACATGGAGATCACTGTGTTTGTATGTACATACATTCATAACAATATGCAGGAAGACACACCAAGCTACAGCTAAGGGACCCATTCACCACGAGGACACAGGTTTACGCATTACATGTCACAGAGGGGTGAAGCGCGCGGTACCTTTGGTGCGTTGGCAGCCACCTTGGCGGCCTCGGAGTAGTTTCCCCCGGCGAACAGGTTGTTGAACTTGCGTGCGAAGAGCTCCTCGGCCCCGGCCAGGTTGTTTCGGACGGCCATTCGCAGGGCCAGGTCAGGGTTCTGCAGCACGTTGGTGATGTAGGGGATGATGTTCTCCTCCTCCACACACACAGAGAGCACCTGCAGACATACAGAAATGAAGAGCGAGCATCATAGGGCTGCATACATGGCATCAAAGGATGTTCTATGAGAGGATAAGACTCAAGGAAGTGTTGCGGTGTGACAAAGCACACATTTATCAATCTGCATTGTGAGGCCCATTTATCTGATATGTGATGATGTGCCCAATAAACACTTTCCCCTGAATTCATTTTCAAACACCTACTGATTTTTTTTATAGAAAACTTGACTTCATTTCAAGCGTCAATTATACATGACATAAAAGTAATCTAAACATAATTTTTCAGAGAACATCCGCCGCAGACTAATTTAGCCCTCGGGATGAATTTATGTATCAGTTAAGTACCATAGGGCTCCACGTAATTTTGAAGCACAGGCCAATCTGTTGGCCTGTGCTCATCAGGTGATGCACAGAGAGTGGTTACAGTATATTCACTGGAGATTCACATCAGCAGGCGATCTGATACGCACAAGTACACAGCCGTGTGAGGACGGCGGAATGGTGTCAGGTTTCCTGCTAGATGTGTCAACGGGTTGGCAGGACACCCTGGCCAGATCATAAAACCCCTCCACTCCTTTGTGAATGATTCACGGGTCAGGTGGAGAGGAACGCTCACAAAGTGATTTGAGCCTAACTGCAGGTCAATAATAAACCAGCTGTATACTGGCACTCTTTCAATTCTGGCCCCTCCCCCTTGTAATCATATTCTCCCTGCAATTCAGCATTCCTGTCAGGGGCAACTGGCTTCTTTAAATTCACACAACGAGGACTCTCTTCTGAGGGACACGTTAAGTGTGTTCTTTATCTGCCTAGACGTGTCCCTCAGAAGAGAGTCCTCGTTGTGTGAGCTTACACGTTCAATATGCACTTAAAAGACATATATCCGGACCCCACATCATGGGCAAAGATTGAGCGTAAAGAATGAGGGCATGCTGTTGAGCGCTGGTGCCTCCTGTTGTTGTAGTAGAGCAGGGGTCGAGGGAGAGAGTGTGTGTGTGTGTGTGTGTGTGTGTGTGTGTGTATGTGTGTGTGTGTGTGTGTGTGTGTGTTGGGGGGGTTCCACGGCAGACTGGGGCCCCACGATCCCCGCGCACAGCAGGTCCCTGCCGCAGCTGTTAGTGCGGATGAGTGAGTCTCCCGCCTCTCTGAGGCCGGGGAGAACTGTGCGCTCACAATATGGGTCAGCTAATAAAAGGCTGTCAGCACCGCCAATGCGCAGGCAGAGAAAAAAATAGAGCCCTTTATAGAGGCCCTTTACCGACTACAAAGGGGGGGGGGGGGCGCATCTGGGCTGAATGATGCGCCCACATCATTTTATGACTGCACAGTGGGAGGGTCCAGTCAGGACCAAAAGGGAAAGAATGCGAAAAGGACTTTAGAGTGTTAACGAGCGCCTGGCTTGCTTTGGAGATTCCAGCTCATTTTGCAATCCTGTTTTTTGACCGATAAAAAAATCCATGAACGTAGCTGTCAAAACTGTGGTATGGTTGGACCAGAATGGTACCAGCCAACTGAAATTGACCACACGCATAAATATATATTTTTTGGTGTCCTACTACATGATACTGTGAAAACATGAGGGAAAAAATGCTGTGAAAATTCACTGATGATGCTTAGGAGCGGAAGGGGGAAAACGGGACGTTTTAAGCAGGGCTGAATACATTACTTCTGCCCTGAATCATTAACGCGGTTGTAAGCCGGGTCTGACAGGGGGGAGACGTCACCGGGCCCCGTGACGCATCGCCCGCGTGTGACGTGTGAAGATGCTACAGGCCGACTCAGGCAGCGAGAGCCCGGAGCCCTAAGAGGATTAGAGCGGCAGCCGGCGCCTCCCACTGCAGGTCACGTGCTGCTCAGCTCTGCGCTGTGGGCGGCGCTGCCGCTGCCGCTGCTGCGGTTATTTTCAGGGATTCCTGTATCTCAAGGTCATCTGGCAGCGCCGCACGCCAAGTGCAGACACAGCAGCCGCGGATCCTGCCTTTTCATCACCCCCCCCCCATTCTGCAGGGGCACAGGAGGATACGCTGCTGCAATCCGGGCCTCTCTCTCGCTCCCCCCACTCCCCCTCCTCCTCCCCCCCATTCAAGGCTTCTCGCAAAAACCCGGGGCACGGCCACCCCGCGTCAGCGGTTTAGACGAGAGAGCCCGCCCAGAGCCGAAGCAGCGCGCCACCGCTTCCCGAACCCGCCACACATCCGTTTCCCCTTCGAAAGCGCGTTTCTCTGGGGGAATTAATGAGATCTGAGGCCGCGGAACAAAGTCAGTATCCCCTTAGCGTGCAAAGATAATCACGATGAGAGGTCATCATACAAATCCTCTGTTAAGCAACGCAGAGAAAACGCTGCTATCAAACGAGCCTGCAGCTTCCGAAAGGCAGACGCCGCCTTCGTGAAATGGACAGGTACGCTGGCTCTCCACCAAACCTCCGTCAGTGCAGACAGGCGCGTTTTATGTGGCGGAAAAACAAGACATGGAGTCCAGCCCCCGTGGTGTGAGGGCGAGCACGGTCTGGATCGGCTTTCCACTCCCCTGAATATTTAATGGGCATCTGGCTTAGCTGGAAAATTATTTATCAACCAGCAGGATCTAGTATCCTCAAATAATGGAGCACAGCAGAGAGGCCTCATCTGGTTCACCTTACACTTGTGCATATTTATAGCCCTGCCTAATGAGGAATGCACAGCCACAACAAGGTGGAAATAAGTGGGATGGGCGCATATACCAATGTTATCTTAACTTTTGCTCCCTATAAATTTGTTCACTTATTCTGATCACCTCCTCTGAACAGGCTGTGAGGCGCCCCTCGACAGCGTGATTAGAAACGAAATGGGAAGATGCTGGTAATTTCAGCGAATTTCAATCTTATTATTCCGAGATCGGCCGGAGTATTAAACGAATCGTCCCCAGGGTAATCAGCTCAAGGAGAATTTCGACGCTGCCTCCCTCAGCTCCACAGAAACATGCGACTAAGCCATTCCTTTTGTGCTGAACAGGATCCAAAAGGTGGGCTCGGTGAGAAGGGTGCACAGCCACCTTACAGTATCTGCCTGAAATGGTAGAGGCACTAACCCCCCCCCCCCCCCACACCCCCGTCGTGCCTGTAACAAATACCCAACACAAAGCGGGTGGATTACCACACAGGCTTCTGCAAGCAAAATCACCAGTGACTAATCCAGACAGCACCTCAAGCTGGGGGGTAGGACCAGGCTTTAAGCACAGACCACCAACAGGCCTGTGCGTTCTTAACTTGGAACAGAACGCATGACTGTGACTTAAGCCTTTGCCTGCAACCAAAACACTGATTTGGCATCCGAATTTCCACCGTGGGAAATGTCTGTCTTTGCAGTGTCTGTCGTTTCTGCCAGCTCAAGGGCCGTTAAAAGAAGCAGAGGAATCCGCAGGGGTACCTGTCCTTTCCTGTTGACCCCAATGATGCCCGCTGTGGCTTCATGGGGGGCCGTGACAAAGATGGTCTCGCCGCTGATCCTGTTCATGTAGATGCAGGTGCCCGTCTCAAGGTCATAAAGGTGGATGTATCCATATTTGGTGATGAGAAAGACAACGTCTTGCTTTGAGCTTATCTAGAGGGAGGGAATTGGGAAAACAGGTTTGTAAAAGCATGCACCACACTGTCACGTTGAATCAATCAAATTAGCCAAAAAAAAAAAAAAAAAAAAAAACTTCCCTTGCAGTGAAGGCTTGGGCATTATGAAAAGTAGATCAGGGCACTAATACACAGCCCTCCCATCAGTTCTCAAACCCTGGTACAGCGGGAGAACCTGACCCAGTTCTATCAGCAGTTGTGCAGAAAGTCACGGCGTCCTCAGCTAACACCGGGATAGATACCTGCATTGCAACAGGGAAGTCATTTTGCGCCTCAGGGGGGAAGAACACGTCCACTGCTTTCTTTGGAAAAGGCTGGTTCCCTGTCGGCGGAGTCCCCACTTCAATGATGTGCAACTAGATGGAAGGGGGAAAAAAAAAAAAAACGTGTTATGTTACAGTGCCAAAGCAGGTCAGCAGAACAGGTCTGTACGATTTGTTAGGGTGACATCTGCTGCCCATCTCTCCTCCTCCATCGTACCTTTCCTCCAGCTTGACCTCGGACAGCGAAGCAGAAGAGGGTGGACTCCTCGGCGTTGCCTTCCATTTTGAACTGCGCGAAGCTGGCGGCGTGGCCCTCGATGGGCTGGGACACCTTCCTGTCCACCGAGTACAGCTGCATCGCACCCACCACGCGGTTTTGCTGGAGTGTTCCAAACAGAGGTGCACGTCAGGGCATACACAACATACCACGCCCTTTGGGGCTGAGGCTTCAGAACAGGCCCACATACAGATTCAAACCCAAGTCTGTTAAACATTACCAACGCTACTGAGATAATGTGCAAATACAGTGCGCATATAATAACTCAGTGTGTATCACTTGCAGGCATCGTGTTTCAGTAGCCTATCTTCAGCTCATCCCTGTATAAGGTACCTGTGCAGAAATGCCAATGAGAAGCAGCCACTTCTGCTTGGCGTCAGTGCGGTAGTTGATGATTTGACAACCGGCCAGACTGGAGTGCCTGTCGAAGACTTTGACTGGCTGAGAGTCTCCCTCCATGCTCCAGTGGTAGACGGCGTTGTCTGTTACAAGTGCGACGGTGTTGAGGGAGATCCACTTCCAGAAGGTGACGTCGTCCGTCATGGTGTGGGCCTTCATCTTGCTCTTCATCTCAATGTTAAAAATCTGAAGGGTTTTCGCCGCTGAAAATCACATGAAACAACGGTTTTGCCCACCAACATAAGCGCCTGAGATCTGCTAACAACCACCCCACATACTAACACACATCTGGGTTAAGGAGAGATACAGCAAACACCAGATTCTACTTGAATACCAAGAATCAAGCTAGAAACATTGGTAGTCATGGGTTGATGTACATCAGGCACTACACCATGACTTCACACTACACAAGGAGTCATAGAGATATACAAATAAAACAAAAGCACAGCAAATGTTTACATACAGCCACTACATCTTAAAGATCTGCATTCAGGTAAAGACAATGTGGGGCTGAACTATCAGAACTGCTAACATGAAGATGATGTAAAGAGGAAATCTCCACTACTTGTACTACATGGAGACTAATTAAAACCCACACGAATATTTCAACGTTAAAGAATGCATACAACACAGTGTGATGTAAAACACCCAGAGGTTTACAATTCACCACACTAGTCAGATTACATGGCATCACCAACAATGAGTAAAACTAAATTATACACTCACCTGTGGTTTAAGAGTAAATCGTTTTGGCAAATTATGATTTTACTTGAAAAGACAATGATATACTAGTACTGCCCATCAAAAAAATATTACTTTGTGTAGCTATGAGAGCTGGATTGAAACATTGTGCAGAATTTGAAAAATCATGAGTGAGATTTTTATTTCCAAAATGTGTAATTTTTTGCCACAACAGAATCCATTTTTCTTTTTAACCACTAGAGGTTTCTGTAGCATTGTGAATTATCACTGGCAGATTGTATGTATAAAAAATTAAAACTGAAATTCATATTGCCTGTGCTGTGATTAGCCCAGATGTAGCAATTTCAGCTGTGTGAACATGAACAGTAATCCTTCAAGCCCCAAGAATCAATGATTCATTGCAAACCTTCACATGGAAGGCTACGCAAGGGTTCAGACTTGTGTCTGAATGCAGATTTTAGGGAATAAGGTACTAAGACAAAGGTAACACTGCCACGGGGATGAAAACTTTCTGGAAATCCTCAATATTACAGGGCGTTTACCCAAGCAGTTTGGACCAGTAAATCATATTAGCGGGCAAGCATTCAACACACCTACAAAACTTAACTCTTAGCCAAACTGATTCATTTTCCCCAATTTAAATCAATCAAAGTCTTTTTTATCCAAGCTACCAAACAGCTTATACTTTAATCTGATTGCCCGTCCTTCCCCCAGAGAGAAATTAAACAGAGCATTACACAAGCCCTTTCCTAAAGCTGTTCAGTATAGAAGACTCGACACTCAGAGAACGGAATATCCTAACCTACACACTGTAGAATTAAATATTCAAGAGGATGCTGCTGTTGTTGAAAATCCTGTAATAAATGCTTCCATAACGGAATGCTGTCATGAAAGGTAATACCCACCCAAACCCATCTGACCTCCTGACAGCAGTATGTACCTACAGCAATAGCAGGTTTGTAAAATGATCTCCAATAAAGTTTAGCTGCATTAAAAAACAACCACTTAACCACCAGCAGTAAACAGTGAATACTAAACTGATAAATGATATTTTATCTGACACAAAGGCAATCTACAAAGCCTTGAATATCATCTTAATGGTCCAAGGGTTTACATGGCATTTGAACACAAAGGGGGGGGGACGTCAAAAATGGCAAGCAACACAAATTTGCGTGAATGAGAAAACACAATTAAATATACCCACATTACTTCCATCCCCAAACAGATACCAAATCACTTGTGCCTCTAAATCAACTTAATGCCAACATTCAATCTATTAAAATTGTGAAAGTTAAATCCTGTTCAGGTGTCTGGTCTAAATAAGGTAAAACAAGCCTACTTCACTGATGATGTTGATAACAGTATGATCATTTTTGACATCATTTTCACAGCACAAATTTCATGCTTAATACATTTGAAAAAGCCTGTAACGTCTCCAAGATGCATTCACCATGGAAAAGTAAATATTTAATTTTGGTCGATCCACTTAAGCTCCACCAAAATGTCAAAACTGACATGGCCTACAATTTAGATGTAAGGATTCTGCATGTATGCAGAGAACAGTTTAACAGCAAAAAGGCAAATACATTTTGTGTATCTGCTCAAAGAAGACTTCCACCCATCATGTGGCACAGGATGTATTGCAAACTGTGCCTATAAATACACTATTTTCCCAGGGTGCCATGGCATTTGGAAATGAAAAGTAAACATAACACTATCACAAAAGCTATATGAACCTGCCACTAGGCAATATAATGTGACATAACTGTGGGTTGGTGGTAGTAAGCATGTCTTTGAAATGCACATCTTTCTCATTAAAATTCAACAGGTTAAAAAAAATGTAATTCATCAGTTTTATAATTTCTTTTGGACCTAGCCTCCCACAACCAACCCTGTCAGTTTGACAGTCCACACTACCTTTCCACTTATATACAGACACATATTTTAAAAGCATCCACAGGAGCTACTTTAGCAGTTGTAATTAACTCTGATTTCTTCCAATTCAAGGAGGGCTTAAAACAGGATTGTAACTTGCACAACTTGTCATACATAAATTTTAACTCACCGTCTGCATACACATAAGAAAGCGGTAAAGAAACACAAGAACAAACGAAACAAAAACAAAAAAACAGACAAAGCAATTACGACAGCAGGACAAAAAGGTCAAATTATTATACTTTCCAACTGGCTATATTAAAAAATGTATGTATTTCAAGACAAGCAGATACTGGCCAATAAAAACTACTTCACAAAAGAAAACAGAAATAGCTTTACATGTGGACATAAACAGATGAGGCAAGCGAGACTGTGCCTGGCATTTAGGTAAGAATTTTACACATAAAATGGAAGATGTCGATAGGAGTTACTTGCTACGATCGACAGACACATAAAGCTAACAAAATGAAAGCTAAATGGTACACACTGAAGTTTCTAAAATAAAACAGCCCTTGAACCTGGACTACATGAAGAACAAGTACAATTGATTTAATGGTGATCTCAAAAGTCAGTTGGGAGGGGGGGGCTTAGCTGGGCAGTGAGATCAATGCGGGGACGCCGATGACTCCTACCTTTCAGTGCGATGACCTTGCTGGCGGGGTTCATGATGGCGCTGTCGGCGGAGATGGGCCGGCGGATGGGAGTGTTGGGGTCGTTCATGTCGATGATGACCACCTGCGCCTGCTCCCCGACCTTCTCCCGGATGCAGATGAACTTGTCCGACTCCATGGTCAGGGTGCTGAACCCGATGTTGGCCGGGTTGATGCCCAGGTTTTGGAGCTGTGAACGGAAATTCCGACCGTGAGATGTAGACACTTTGCGCAGCTGAGGCTAAATCTGTGGAGCAGTTTGGAGGCGCCGCTGCTAGGCGGATCGATTTTGTAATGTCGCTCTCCAAACGGTTATATCTTTCAGTAAACTATTCAAGGACGGTCGATTCCAATCTAAATTCGTCAATCACTGCAATATCATCTGACAGACACGTTACTACAGAGCTGAAACGAGCTGTAGAGCTCAAAGGAGAACTGCCAGAGGGCAAGAGAGACAACAATCAGCATCCTGTTGTTTTGTGAAGGCCATACTAACCTCATCACTTAGTTTTAAAATAGATGTACAGACATATAACTACTCACTGACCGAAGGTGAGTGAGTAGTGAGGGGGAGTTCCTCAAATAATAAATTCTCTTGAATCCAGAACAACATATATATATATATATATAAAAATTTGTTTTGCAAAAAACAAAATCAAACCCTACAAGGGGAAAAAAGGAAAAAGCTGAGCCAGACTAAGCATGTTAAAAACCTATTCTGACGGTAATTCATTGTAAACGAAGGACATACACTGTACACCAATTTACACATCCTACCTCTGTGTGTTTGAAAATGTAGCCAGTGGATGCAGAGCCCTGGTCTGCCAGTATAGAGGAAAATGTACACTGAATATGTACGCACCAAGTACAATTCTAACGCGTAGTTCTAATCCTAACGCTTCACTCCGAGTTTGAATACCATTACGGCAGGAGGAGATAGAGCTATCCTGGACGAGGAAGGCCGTACGCCTGGCCAATACGTGTGCATCTGCCTGTGCTGCAGAAAGCACTCACAGCCTTAACCCCCATGGCAAAAAAAACAAGCCTGCGGGACGCCAGATTAGAGCTACAGCACCAGCTGCTTCTGAGGCACAGAACAGTAATGTCCTCTAATGGGTGGCAGGCGTACAGCCGCCACCTCTCCTGGCACAGCGGGGCCTGTAATCTAATTCATTTTTCTGACCTACACTGTAAAGGCCTCACACAGAGACACGATATTTTTCATTTCACACACCGCTTGGTCGGGTTTGAATTGAACGGCTGGGCGAAATCAGACCACCTGCGACTACAGTTAAAGGGACAAACAACTGGGGGAAAGAGGGGAAAAAAAAAAACTCCTTCTCTCACGTCAGGATCCACACACAAACAAAATCGATTGCCTACAAAGCCAGAGAGCAATGTTTTTAAAATGCCCGTTGCCGTTCATTAGCGTTGCAGGGCAGCGTGCAGGAGGGCGGTGACCCGCAGAGGTCTGACCTCGTCTGCACTTCAGCAGAATGCAGAGTCAGCCCTCTGGGCGAGGTGTGAGTCACCTGGCCTTACTCACTGCCTGCCAGTCGTGCCACAGAGCTCAACCTGCGCAGTGCATATGGGTGCGAGGGGATCCCTACAGAGGCCGAATACTGACGGCGGTGCTGGTTAATGTCAGGGACGGTTGCTATTACACTGACAGCTAGATTGCCCATTTCACCCAACGGCTTGCTGAAAATAGGAGCGGCTTAGTTAAATCTTGCTCAGTCAACAAAATGAGGATTCTTTAGCGTGCAATGTAATGAGCAGCATCAAGTGGCAATCTGTCAATCATGTTTCAAGCCTGTCCAGTGCCCAATCCATTGCTGTAATCTAGGCCATTTGCAAGCTGGCTATCTAACCAGCTAACAACTTCAACAGAGTAGAACTACCATATAACAGTAAGATATCAACATAGCTGGCTTGTTATAAGAAAACTGCATTGGCTGGTTAAATTTCCAGTTCAGAGATACTAAATAAGATGATGCCTTGTTAGCCACATGCATAGTCCTGAAAGCATGAGGGAAGTACATGTTTCAATTAAGTGAATAGCTCTGCAGAGGGAACCTGGGAATAAATTTCACAAACACTTGCTAACTGCTCACATTTTTTTCCTCATGGTCACGCTGTGTTGTTCTCACTCTGTCTCCCTGATGCACCACAGCCAAAAAAAAAAGTTCTCCCGTAGCTACAGACGCTAACGACCAATTTAGATATCAACCTCCTATCTGAGAGAGCCGAAGTGTTACGGCTTAACTAGGGGCATGCAGCCTTTGCTATTCCCACCTGTCCAAAGAGAGCGGGTCCACGTCGACCACGGGAGCGCTGCATTACATCACCATGACGGATAACATCACAGCGGATCACAGAGTGGATGGCGAAAGCTATAGGTTCTTGTTGCCATGAACCACAACAGGGCATGAGCAGTCTTGGCAGGTGTGCAAGTCCCTGCCTCAGACTGATAATTAAACAGGCAGTGCAGTGTAAACGCTGAGCTGAGAGGAGGCGGGGGACAAAGCCTGGACTCCCTCAGAATTATCCTCCTGCCCCAGCATGCGTCTCCCGACAGGAGACACGCTTTAATCAGCCAACACAAACCGTACTTCCAGGAAGGGCTTAACAGAAGCGGCTGCACCTTTTATCAATCAATAGAGAAGGCGGCCCCACCCAGACCCTGCCCGGATTCTTTTGGCGTTCTCTATCTCTCTTTTCGCCTTTCTCTGTGCGTGCGTGTGTGTGTGTGTGTGTGTGTGTGTGTGTGCGCACGCCCTAGGTGCAGTCTGCAGTCCATTAACAGAACTGATAAAGTACGTAGTGTTTCATTTGCATGACTGATCAAGGGAAGCCAAAAAAACAATGTGTACTACTGATAAATACACCAAGAATTCTATTTTTTTTATCAAATTAATGGTAATGTTAGATATTACATAACTCCTGCATTTCACACTAAAACTTATCCATAGCACAAAAATATGTCTCTGTGGGGCTAGATTAATTAACAGTTTCATAATGTAAAAAAAAAAAAAAAAAACCCAATTAATCTAGCATTCAATCTAGCATTCAACATACGCTAAAGCAAAGGTGCTACAAAATTCAACTATGGTTCTAGCAGAGGAACAGACATTCTGATACGTTACTAGTAGTTACACATTTATTCCAATTTCATGACACACCTTTCACACAGTTTCTCTGGAAACTAAGGAACACCTTGTGAACACACAAGGCCTTGCCATGTTTTGATCATTTTAACAGAGGGCCTCACTCCTCTCGCACAGAGGGGAAGACAGCGCAGACTCCAAACAGGGACACTTTCACCTAATTAATGCAAAGCAGCGTTCTCAAGCATCGTAAATCTGCACCCACTTCAGGGAAAAGAAACGCCATAAATAACCCCTGTCCTTTCCTGCAAAAAGTACCATCTGCCGAGGTGCTGATGACATCACATACAACATGACTGCAATATAAGCATCTCATTGGCTGGGGGAACCTCTGCCCTCCCTGCCATTTGCCAGGGGGAATCCGGCTGCGTGTAAAGGTAACGTTTGCTAATTAAGCTAGAAAACCATGACGCTGCTGTAGCTGCTCTGAGCCAAATATGATTCATGCCTCAGCCTGGTGGCTGTGTTCGTTCTCTACACTGCAGCTCCTGAGTGAGAAGCTACACGATCACCACAGAGAAGCCTCCTCCTTCGCCTTAATGGTACGCTACTCATCAGCTTTTTCAGGCCATTAAAAAAAAAAAAAAAACAAACCAAAAATAAACCACAGAAAGTTTCTCAGTACAAACACAGTTCGAGTGAAGAGCGCAGCGAGGAAGGAAATTACAGCACTTCTTGTCTTTAAATAAACAGACAGCTTGATTGGGTTAATTAATTTCATTAAGTGCAGAGTGCCCTTTTCACCCTGTGTGGCCCAGCCATTACAGAGACAGCTTAGAGACTGTCCTCGCGTATAGCGGGGGAGCTGGAGCCGACGCCCTGGCATAGGGGATTTCCTATTACTTTGATAAAGCTGGAACTAAGAACACACTAAGATTTTTTTCCCCCTGGTGATCTCAATGCATGGTTTTAGATATGAGGACTGTAGGGTGGGGGGAGGGGGGAGGGGTGACAGACAAATATCAAACTGTGGAGGACGGTTTTGAAGTTGAGCACACAGTTTACGCATGTATTTAAAAAAGGTTCAAAAACAAACCCCTACACAATAGTCAACAGTCATACCAATCTCATGAGGGTATTCATAAAAACACTTATTTCCAACACAGTGCTTTAAGACACTAAAACTTTAGGATGCCAGGCTTCACACACTGATCAGCATGTCCAATTACATCAGCAATTACAGAAAAATCCCGTTGACCTCACACATTTACACAGTAATCACAATGGAAAACATGTAACAGCTATTAAAAGCAATGCTGCGTTTCCAATAATAACAGGATGTTTGTGCACAAAAGTGAAACATACTGTGCTACTCCCCAATGTGATTATATTCCAAAAAAACCACGTCATTTAGAAGAAATTATATTCTGGCACTGCTTGACTTGGAGGGATGGGCTGTTCCGTAGGCTAATACCAGTATCATTGAAGAAACCACATGCACTGTGACTTGCTCTTGGAATCATACAGGTTAGCACACTTTCTGTTGTGTTGTATCCACGTTGGTTATTCGCTTTTGCAATCTGACAGCAGAAATACTCTGGGACACTATCAAGTCGATCGAGTTTAACACATGATCTGAGTTTTAGCACTCCATCCTGTGCAGTCACACGCATCCAACAAATGTACCGAATAATCCTTTCACATGCTGCTGAACGAAAATATTCGAAACTCCCTCAAAGACCAGGCACTGCTCTCCTGTGGTCACCATTTTATTTCTTACACTACAGTCTAGACAGAGCTCAAATTTTCCACGTCTGTGTATCCTTTCCAAGAGCTGGGTGAAATGACTTAAGTGTTACACTGGGCTGCCATTGTTGAGTCAGATCAGATTTTCCCTCGCGGGCCTGACAATAAACAAACATCACAAATCGCTTAGTGCGCGTTTTTTGGGGAACTGGGACAACGAGGAGGCTGGATGCCAACCCCCAACAGCAGAGACAAGCATCGAGCGAACAGAGGACCTTTAGTGCAGGAAGGCAGCCGGAGGAGCGCGACTTTATTTATGGGGGGGGTGTCTTTGTGGTCCCTGCTGGCCTTGGTGTGACATGGTGCGGTAACGGCACTCCCTCCTGCACCTAAATCACGGCTCTGCCAGGGAGCGAGTGATCGAGGGAGTGAGTCAACCCTGGGAGCCTCACAGCTGCAGCAGAAAGCACCGCATCAAGATGTTCCCATAAAACATCTGCGCCTGGGTTCAAATCACCACGGCGATTCCCCTCAACAAACGCCCACTTCTGCAGGGTGTGTATGTGTGTGGGGTGGGGATGGAATTCTAACCCTGCACAGTTTTTTTTGAAGGATACAACAATTTGTAGAATACTGGCATTTCATATTTTCCAGCATTTAAGAGGAATATCATTTGATGACATGTATGGCACAGATATGCAGCAAGTGGACATTTTAAATTCTACTTATTTTAAATAAGAAACAGGAGGAGGGGGAACTGCTGAGAAGCACGCCTAAGAGACCTATAAAGCGGTGCTAATGTGCCACAGAATAAGCCCTGGGGTTTCAAACGCGCGATTGCTGGTTACATAAGGCGGCCGACGAGGGACAAAGTGACGCACAAGAACAAACACAAGGACGTTAGTCCCTAACATCTTGCGGCGCGCTCCTCCTGCCTCTCCGAACGGCAAGCGCGCACTGTCCCCACTGACACAACAGCCACCCGTTTGGCTGAGCTACGTCAGCCTAACGCAGGAAGACCTCCATCAGCAGCATACTACACCAGACGACAAACCCCGCTCTGCAACAGCGCGCTCTCTCTCTCTTTTTTTTTTCCTCCTTTGAGATCCAGCGAACATCCATCTCCGATTTAACCCTGCTTGCTCCTTCTTGGAGAATATTCCCCCCCGTCAGCACAACGCTAGCATTCTGCACCGGCGGGTTCAACGAACAAGGAAGGATATCGAAAATGCTGAGGCTGCTGGGCCCTGGCACAGTGGCCCATAACAGGAAGCCTGCCATTGTCTCGCTGGTTAAAACAACAGGTTCACCTAAGCTTGCGGTGACCATGTGACCGCATGTGACACGCTGCTCACGGAGAGGTGACGGAGGCATGTGCCCCCCCCCCACCGACGGGATTTAGAGGAAAGGGAAGGAAGCAGAATGCTCGAGCTTGTGGATTCCTTTTGAGCCCGCGCTGAGGGTTTCCACTTACAAGGCTATTTATGCGGAGGTTACGGTACCTTGGAGACACATCGGCACCAAGTATAAACCCTGCAACCCCACCGCAAGGGGAAACGATCACCAGGTGAGAGTTCAAAGCTCAGCCGACGTAGCACTTTCAAAGTGAAGCACTACTGCGAAACTGCAGTGAAACCCACCTATCACACAGCTATCAGCCCTTACTGCAGCCTTCAACCCCTCAGCAATGTTCAACAAACCAGTCATTTTCAATGACAAAAACACAAAGGTAACAATTTTTTTTTCAAACAGCAGCTAAAACAAAAGCAGCATTAAAAATGAAGCTGTATCAGATTGCGCGTTAGGTTTTTTCTGCTTTTTGCATGCTCTCTGTCACCTGTGGCCACCCAGCCTTTCACAGGACTGCAGAAGGAAAATATTAGTTCCACATTCCTTTGCAGGTTACGCTCCTGAGGTCACAGCAGTGCTTTCTGTGGCTTCACTGACCTGGCAGTTGTCCTTGAAGGTGAAGTCTAACTGAATAACAACAAGTTTTTCAAGCGTCCTACTGAGTCAATTAACCAGTTACCTCCGTCTACCCCTTCCAAGCTGAGACAGAGCCACATGCATAGTCACACTGCAATTGAATTTTGGTATTCCTCACAGGACAATGCTGTTGCGCATTTTCATCTCCTACTGTTGTGGATTACAGGCACGAACCGGAATAGAGTGGAACAAATCATTGGCAAAACAGCGCTTTGCTCATATCAAGGTTTGTTACGGAAAGGACTACCCTGTGTAATCCAGCAGTGCATCTGTGAAAGCCAAACCCGGGAAAAAAGCCACTGAGAAAATCACTTCCCATATGAGAAATGGCCTTCAGGAAGCATGGCTGGGGACAGGACTGTTCTGTAAGCACAGGGCAGTTCCCTCTTTTTATACTTTCTCCCCATTATATATACGCAAGTTTATGTTGTCCTCAATAGCGGTTAAAATTGTGTAAGCATATGTCTTTATCTGCAGTGAGTGAGTACGGATCTTTCACCGGACACTGATTAAAATTTTGATTTAAAAAAGTATTACGATAATGTGAGAAAAACATACAAGTGACATTCTCATTCGAGGAGCGGGTTTGGGTAATGGAACACTACGCTACAGTTCTGCACTTTCAAGTGCTAGCCTATGTCCACATCACCTTTAACGCAAAACATGACAAGAACACAGAGCATGCCTTGTTCCTCCCCGTTAAGGCACGGTTAAGGTTGTCTCAGGCCATTCACCTCATGAGCCAGGAGCAGTTTAAGTAGAGCGTCAGGTTTTTCATCTGCATCCATGAGCTCCACACCTGCAGGCGGAACCCCCCCCCCCCCCCCCCCCCCCAAACCTGAAACCGTGTTCCATTTAAAATAAGATATTTAGCCCGGAGCTGACTCATAACCTACACTGTGAGTGTATTTCCGCAATAGCAGTGCTGTGATCCGTGACACGTATATTGCAAGTTACGTCACGTTGCTTTGTTTGCAGTGGTTTCATTCATTCATTTGTCTCAGGTGGAGCTGAGGGTAAACCCGGTTTCACAGACAACACCCATTAACTAGCTTTGCTCTCCAGCATCCCTCTGTAGCATAAACACAGTCAGGGATCTGGCTCACAGTTTCAAATCACAGCACTGTCAGTGGGCATCGAGGGCGGTAGAGTGCCAAAACCGACTACCGATTTCTCACTCTAACATTGTATCTGGCGTAAACAACGCAGGAAAACCTGAGGCATCACTCCTGCAATGATGGATAATGTGCTCTCAGTCAGCCGTGGGAGACTCTGATGACACAGGCAAGAGCACAGACCCAGTACTTTCTGTTCCCTTTCTCACGCAGAGAAGTGTCACTGCACCTAACAGCAAGGTGCTCTGGTCAGGGAGGCCACTGATCTGACTGCCCTGCCTTTCAAGCACAGTGTGCTCAAGGGGACATCAGCGGGGGGGGGGGGAGAGAGCTATGGACTCTGAGCTTACGAAGTCACCACAGAAGACATGAAAATACAGTCCCATTTTTACACAGACAAACAGCACCCCGGCCTCAGAGATGTCCTATTTCACACAGCCACCGAGCAGCGTCACCAGAGCAGAGCAGGAGTGATGCTGGTCCGCCATGCAGACAATGACAGCACTGTGATGCAGCGGAGAGATAACACAGGAACAAGATTTTCATATGCCATGCTGCTGTAATCAGAGAGGGCCACATGATTTTCGATAAGCTGCTACGAGTACCTGGAGTGACACTTCTGTGTTAAAACCGTAATGCGTGACCACAAGATTAACTGGAATCCGTAGTAGGGGAAGGGAGCTGAGAAATCTACAGGCTGACAACTCCTTTAAGTAGCATTATGTGATATACAGCAGTGCGAGCTCCAGCAACTTCAGAATGAATGTTGTTACAGGGTTCAGCTGAGTGTAACTGAAAAAGACAAGGGGAAAAGAAGCAGCTCAATGCACAGCAGAAGAGCCCAGGAAATCGCTTCACTTACAGATATGCCAGCATCAAGGAAAGTCCAACAGTAGTAACAGTGTCAAATGTAGCACTTTGGAACTACAAGCTTGCTACTATACTGCAAAGTTTCAGTAGTTCTATATGGAGGATTAAACCTGTCAAAAGTAAATGAGTAAGCAATCTGAACATACTGTGCGTAGACAAGAATAAATGAGTCATCCATAAATGCTGACATGAACAAATAAAACATAATGAATGTCATCTGAGATGCTATATTTACCTTTGTTCACGCTAATATTACTGTTGCGTTTTTGCCATTTACCAACACTACTTTTCTGGCACCATACTCAAAATTTCCATTCCATGCAAGCTGCTGATACACACAGACAATGCTGAAGACAGAAAACAAACACAGAGAGTAACAGGTACAGCCCTGTGTACTTACTGACAGCTGCTTCTCCGGCTAACAAAGAGATGAAACTATCAGCAGAGTGCATGACAGGATTAACTATAAGTGAGGGCTGACTTCTGCAGTACATGTACAGCAGACTTTACCACAAAACAGGCAGACATGTCTATGTGAAAAGCCCCAATAGTTTTATAAACTGAATCAATACTGTATAAATTCATGTGCAAATGGCAGCAGCATAGTAGGTTTTTCACCGTACAAACTGCACTAAATTTGTAGGTGTGTACTTAGTCTGTTCTCAAATCTGCTGACTAAGTCTGTACTTAATCATGTGAGCAGGCTGGTACTTGGGTGGTTTAAAAGCTGCAATCAAATGTTTTAGTGAGACACAGAGAGGGTATTGCACACCAGAGTGAACCAATTTTTGTGGAACATTTCCAAGCAGTAAATAAAATGAATAACCAATACAACAGTGTCAAGACCTTTAAGTAACAGATTGCATCTGTTGCCAAGCAAAGAATAGGGTTATCTTCTTGCCAGTGACAAAAAAACACCAACATCTACTGTACATTCAAAGTCACATCACCAATTTTTCCTCTGGGCATTCATCAGGCTAAATGACCTTGATATGACAGAGGCATCTGCGACAGAAATGCATCCGTCTTCTCATTCATGGAGCCACTTCCAGCTAAAGTGCACCACAGCTCAAGCAAAACAATAGTTTTACAATGAAATGTCTGACAGATTTAGCTTTGCCATCCCCAAACAAGTTTGCTATCTTTCCAAAGAATTCCTATCAAACTCTAACTGGTTTGTGTTTTATTGTATTAGATACTCATAGTTCAGCATTGAAAGTGGGTTCTGATGAAGGTTAAACTCCCCTGCAGATCAAAATTACAGAGCACGTGGAAGCTGAATGCATGAAATGCTCAATAACCCCTTTTCCCTTCTGCTTAAGAACAAAGCCCATGCCTGCAATTAGGAACCTGTCAGGGGATTCAAAGACTCTCAGACATTCCACACTGTAATTCCAAAGACAATGGCTATAAGACAGGCCTCCTCTTGCACTGCTGAAATAGTAGGGGAAAGGAACCAAAGCACATTTTGGATGCAAACCTCATCCATCAAACTAAGTTTCTAACTGGCAAAGATGTGCAACTAAGACCTGCAAAGAATATTTTATCCCATTTTATTCCATCAACACAGCATTGATTTAGGTTTATTTCAACTTTTAGTGGGATGCTGATTTGTAGCGAAAATACAGCTTAGAGGGTTAGAGTGCTTAATTCAGACATAGATAGCTGCTGTCAGCCAGTGTGACACTTCATGTTTTAAATGATTTATTAGAGCTTTTTCGAGGTCTATAGACATAATTCCATTGCATTTATTTGATTTGCATTTATTAAAAAGAAACAGCACCACCATAAGAGTCAAAGTGAACCCCTCAAACTATGCAAAGACAATGAAATCCGCTTCAAGAAATGCTGTTTTTTGTACTGTTATATGCATGTGACACTTGCTTACATTAGGCAGTTTGGGTCTATATGTGCACATACAATGAAAATTCCAGTTAATTGTGCTATGACACAAAAGTGGTCTCTGGATCTGTAAAGTAAATATGGCTTCCTCTTCTGCTGCAAAATTAATATTGAACAGGTAAGTCACAAATGTGAAAGGATTATTTTTTGCTGAATTTGCCTTTCACTCAGTGACAAAGATAAAAAATTGCATGGGTTATATAAAACCCTCAATGAAATACCTGGGTAAACGGGTACAAATTAAGCTTGCAGAGTTTTCAAGGTCATATTTAAATCACTAGTTGTAAAATATTTGCTGCATGTATTACTGATAGCCAATCTATAAATGGTAATAAATACTGACTGTAGTATATGATTTTTCACAGTATACAATTTCATTCATAATCTATGTCACAGCACAGTAGTGTATTGATTTCATGCTATGCAGCATAAGTGCAGATCAATAAGTCCAACTCAATTTAATAACACTAAACATTTAATAACTCATACCAATACTCCCCTGAATGCAAGTAAAAGGATTACTTTCCTTTGGTTTAAGATATCTTAAAGGCATACCCTACCAACCCGACATTTATGTCACACAACTCTTGCACTGGATCACTTTTCTTTCAAGTATACTGGAAGAGGATGTTACCCAAATTGTTTACCACTTGTGCCATACCTTTCTGGATGGAGTGCGCTATGCCCTGATAATTCGCGTTTCATAACAGGTTGCGAACCTGCATGTATCTGGCAGATCGTCAAATGAGGCTGGCGTGTGACAGTGACAAAGTGCAGTGCCTATTCACGCATCCTTCACCGTCAGCACTTAACAGTCATAACAGCCGGCTGTAACGGAGCAGCAATGACATGGAGGGGAAAAAAAGGAACCGAGTCCACACTTTCACAGCGCCTTACGCTATCTGCATCATGTGCATTAGCATCATGTTCCAGGTTATCTCAACAGCTGCTTTCTACCTAAGAACATATCACTTATTGTGGTCAAATTAGTTCAGTGTACTTGAAATAAAAAAAAAAAAACATTAATTTCAGTCAATAAAAAACCATTTACTAACTACAGTCATGATTGCAGTTGTGTCAGAATACATCTACAGCCATATAATTGCATGTATAGCTTGTCAAAAAAGGAGAGTAACACAGGCTATGCAAACAATTCATCATAACAAAAGGCAGCAAACACAATCATAATCAGCTGTGGAAGATTAGAAGGTCGATTTTGATGCGACGAACTAAACAAAGACAATAAAATCAAAGCACGAGTCAGACGTATTGAGTATACAATTAGCTATGGGTCCCCTCGTGCCATGAGCAGAGGTACAGTTTCAGAGATAATACAGAACCGAGGAAACACGATTTCCACTTCCTCGAACTGAACCTGGCAGGTTCAGCAGTGTCAATGTATGCAGAAGGGTGCGTCAGTGCAAAGCTCAAGGCATTCATACATTACTCGTAGGATCTATTTCATTGGTCCCCGTGACAGCAGTCAGTGTCTGCCATTCATTCTGTGGAAGCAAATGTTATCGGCTCTTATCACTGTCTAACAATTTCCTAAACGACCTCGGGAGCTGTGCATTTCCCGCATTTCAATTCCGAAATCATCAATTATTTCCTAAACATGACCCCGTGAAATCTTCCATAACCACGACTAAACGCAAAAGCATCTACGTCGTCCTTTAGAGGACATTGCAGACGAAGAAACGCTCAGTAAAGGTTTCACTACGCAGCTTGCTACTTTAAGTTAGTTCCCTCGCTTTCAAATACACCCCATCTGCTAACTGCGGTTATATATTCACATACCAATCTTCTACAATCTTCTAACGCTAAATCTGAATCACCACACATCTGTCCTTACACCTCGAAACATCACAACAAGGTGTATGCAAACTGCCACATCCAACTACCAACGCTAATGAAAAAACAAAGCAACCTCTATATGGGGAGCTAAATCTTATCAAGATTCGAACTAAACAAAACTGATACGCTAGTTATATTAACTAGCTACAGCATTCGATTTAGACGATTATAGCCCGGCTGGCTATCTATCTCAGCTTGCTAGGTAACTACGGATAGGTGCTGTCAAAAGTAGCCGGCATGCTACCGATGTACCAGCTCGCTAGCAAAACTAACATCTAAAGGTGTGTCTTTCTCGGCACCTGCTGTCGACAAATTCTCCACCTTACAGAGAGGTGTGTTTGTCCAGCATTAACGTTACTCTAAACGTCACGGATAGGATGCTTACGACCTTACGGTGCTATCGAGAGTTAGCTAGCTCGCTGCGTGGGTGTAGCTACACGAACACTTCCTCATGAGCTAGCCACAAACGGTGAGACTGACAGCTCAATTAACGAGCCGGTAAAAACACTATTTTACCCGTGCGGATGGACCTATTAATATAACATGTTAGCTACCTACGGATATTTTTTACAGCCAACGTAAAACAGCGTCTGTAAGTTACCACTAATGTCTATTAGCCAGTTAAATAAGAAATTTCCAAAATCCGCTCTTGTGTCTGCCGATTCAGCGATCTCCCTCTAGTTCTGACAGATTCGCGCTCGTTAGCTGTCTAATGTTAGCTAGTCTACTCAGCCAGCTTTCAATGAACCCGACCTCAGTCTCAGCTCAAGCGGAACCTCTGCTTAGCTGGTTAGCCAGCTACCTAAGTTGTGTCAATCACTTGACTCATTGTAGCACCTTGCAACCATTTCCTTAGCTAGGCAGCATCGGTCAGCTAAGTAGCTAACGCTATGAATGTAGCTAATAACGAGCAAGGCTGCAGAGTTACTCAACAGCCAGCTGGGTGAAATAATGTCAAACAGCCGGCTTCCGTGTCCTTAACTAACCAAGTTAGCTCTGAGACGGTGGCTAAGTTAGCTGGCGTAGCTAACTAAGATGTCATGACTAACTAAGCTAACTACACCTAGCCACACAGCTAAACGGCAGGGCGATATCTTCGTTTTACCCGGGGTGACCTGCTAGTTAGTTCCTCTTAATGAGCAGGTTTTACTGTCCACATAATTTTCTACGACTTTGTACATCCATACCTGCAGGTGCTCCTGGAAGCGGATAGGCAGGATCTGAGCCATGGCGGTTCCTCTCTGCTCTCACTCCTCCTGGATCTCCAATTGCTAACTACGGCTTCTTCACTCAGGTCCGACCCGGACAGCCACAGAACGGCTTGTTAGGGGTCCAAAGGAGTAGATGGGAACTCTCTTTTCGAAATCTGATGTCAATAGGCTAACTATCCTTTTCGCCCGTTGGTGTTTACTTGTGCTTTTCCCTGAATGACAATCAGCGGCCGCAGCACTGAACTCTTGAAACCTGCAATGGCGGCGGAAACAGCTCAGGAGAGAAACAATCCGGAAACGACTCTGGACTTCACTGTGGCGGAAGGATACGGTTAGTCACACGAAGACTGTGCCACATAGAGTGGTCATTAGTACATGTTTGTTTTGCGACTGAGTTGTTTCGCGCTAAACAAAAGAATGAATCTGACGATTCTGAGAAAAAACTAAAATAGAGACTTTTCGGTGTCTCTGACATAAGGGACAGAATAGTATAGGTACTATTTATTTGCGATTCGCCCTTTGATTTTTGCCACATCATTCGTCGTCGTGAATTGACGTCAGTTCCGGATTTTCTAAACGCTGTTCCTTAGTAGCGTTTCAACGGGTGTTGTGAAGGTTGCGCTGCCCTGGTCGTGTATAGTAGTGAAAATTAATAAGAGCTGGGGTTGGCTCGGCGTCATACTAGTTCTGCATGATTACAGATATTAAAGGAAGGTGTCGATTCTCTGTTTCTCTTATATCGTAACATGCGTGTCATCAGAGCTGATGCAGGTGAAATGTCGTTCCGCTGGTAGTTATTACATTATTTGCGAGCCGCTAACGGTTACCGCGCACGCAGAACCTCGTTTTGCTGCAAGTGATTCATAAACAGTGACCTGCAGAAAGGACTGGAAGTGCCAGGGAAAACAGTGACGTAGTTGGGATGTCAAACCGCGCATGCAGGCTTCAGAAATGCTTTACACTGGTTCTCGTATGATATGAGTAGATTGAAAAAACATTATTCTACTCTGAAATCTTGTTGGCTGCATTATATGACGCATGAAGGTCAAACAATCATACATTTACTTTATGAGGTGTGACACATTAAAACATATACGAGGACTGCAATAAAGATAGCTGTATGTTTGATAGTTCAAATTAATTATGGTCAAAGGGGGAAAGGCGCCTTTGAAAGCTAACGGAATAGTCCAGAACCTTGCTTCCATTAATAATGCAATCTGAACTGTTATTTTACACCCAACCTGCTGTATGGCCATCATAATGTTTACATTAATAAAAATATCACAACAACCCTGTAAAGGACATCAACAAAAATCAAAGGGAAATAATTGCATGGACTGCAATGAAGTTTATGATCATGCTATGTATGAGCTCAGTTTCTAAATGTAATTTCTAAATGTCACAAATAAATAATTGACATGTATTCAATCTAGGAATAGCCATAGACAGTGCATTCTTCACTACATTTGGTCAGTCCATTGTTAAGGAGAGTGGTTTGGATAATCCTGTTGTAGGATAAGGAGAAGGTAATTATTTATTATTTAAATTAAATTAAATTATTTATTTTATTTTATTTGTCCATTTTTGCATGAATCTGAAGTGTTGTCTCTCACACTAACACTGCCACACAAATGCATGTTCCTATCAAACACTTCAGTCTTTTTATTGACCAGTTATTTCTGTATGTATAGTTATGTTCTTTAAATAGAAGAAACACTTAAGCATTTCAAGCAATTTTACCTTTAATGGACCTTAAGTAACTGGTGTAATAGTTTAAAAGAAAACGTGGTTATAGGTAGGCATGAAACGTGGGGAATGGCATAACCACATTTTTAGAGGTCCAAGCTTCTCAGCTAGGCTGTAGTCACCCACTACCACAGCCAGCTCTATCAGATTTTCCCTGCCTCACCAATTTAATGACTACACCACCATCTTTTTTTAAATGGCAGATCACTTCACTGCCTGTTTTATCTCTACATGGCATAAACCAAGAATGCACAGTTTTATTTTAGCTTAGCTAGTCCTGATAATGGCTGTGATGACAGTATATCACCTAAACCGCAGTGTATTGGGTGCTTATGAGTTAATTGCTTCTATGAGCTGCAATCCCTTTTTTGATTTGTCAGGAATTTTTCACTAGAGTAGCATTCAGGTGTTGGGTTTCAGGACCTATGAGAAGGACTGCCTGCAGCCAATGAAAATGACTGTTCAACAAAGTGATGGACCAGCAGCTGTTTCCTGAAAAACCAGGACAAGAGAAAACAGCAAGAAACCTGCAGAAGAGGAAACACACAATGGGGGAAAAAGCTCCAAGTTAACAAAAGCACATTGGACAGAAGTGGAAGATGAGGAGCTTCTTGAGCCATAGAGAGAACAGACCTGTTCATCTGATCCTCTGTTTTCCTGGGCAGAACTGTATGGCTTGGAAAAGGCAGCCACATCCTGTGGTAGTGACACACGCTGTATCATAAGTCTCCAGTTTCAAAACTCACATGAAATCAGCTGTTATCATTATATGTAAATTACTCTTTCAATTTCATTGTCAATGTTTAATTCTTAATGATATCATGTGTATGTTTATTTGTATGAACTGACATGCAATTGTGATTGTAGGCATCTAAAATGTGCCTCCTGCATTGCTTGAAGTGGTAGGTTTGAACAGAACCTACAGCACAATATGGACAGAAGTTAGTTTGATGAGTCAACACAGTTCCATCCTGTACATTTCCAGGCAGTCTTGCATCAGTTGAATCATCGTGTTTGAGAATCATATGCATGCTCAGCTTATTCTTGGGGTGAGAGGTACATAGTCACTGAAAGGAATTCTTTGAAAGTCACAGACTTGACAAAAATGCAGTGCCCTCAAAGGCTTGAGAACATTTTCTCTACTGTTCTGTTGATTCCCTGGCTGCTGAAAGTTATGAATAAACTCCCATCTTACGACATACCTAACCAAGATCATCTCCTATGGGAGTATTTTATTGTGGTTTGCTTCATTTATGAATTTTTATGGGAAAACCCAGTGTATTTTTTTGGTATCATTTTATTTTTCACCAATGCAAAATCAGTCGATAAATAAATAAAGATTTAACTTGGCTTGTGTTTCAACACCCACAAAGCACTTGAGAAGTCATGTTTCAGAATGGGAAGTAATTACATGTAGCCTTCTCTGTTTTGCTCTTATCTGCTCAGTTGCCCAGGTCTTCATAGTAAAGTCCACTGTGAAATGGTTTCATCACAGGACTCTTCCATAAGGAAATTTTTTTCTGCTATGAAGAAAAAACATTATTATATCACTTATTTGTTTAGCAGACACTCATAAACAAGATGATTCACATTTTACCCATGATGAGTTTATATAGCTGATGGTTTACAGAGGTGATCCATATTAAATACCTGGCTCATGGATACAACAGCAGCAATCACTCTAGATTTCAACCTGCAATCCCCTGGTTACACATTTTTCCCCTAAACACTCTGCCACATCAGGGATTATCATGGTTTTCACAATGTAAACATGGATTACAAAAGTTAAACTGCAGTAATTCTGTCTGCAAGCTCATCATCTTAGATAGAGAGTGATGTATTTAGCCAATTAGACAGGGGGATGATCACAATGAGAGGGAAAAGGCCAGGTTGGGGATTTTGCCAGGATGCTGGGGAAACCCTCTACACAGTGCAATAACAAATCCTTTCAGTAGGATGCCAATAAATATATGATAAAAAGCCATTGCTTTTGAACAAATCAAACCTTTTTAGACCAGTCAACATTTTGTCTTGCCTTTTACACATTGCACAAGAGGGGATGACTGCCTATTCAGCATGAATAACATATTGCACAGCAAAAGAGTTCAGCTGAGGAAATATGGGTTGTAAAAGCCCTGTTCAAAGTCACTCTGTAAATCATTCCTTTGGCTCATGATTGCTTCCAGTAGTACACGCTTAGATTGCTTTACAGCTATCGTTTTCCTGCCGCTACCTGCAGGGACTGTTTACTTTGATATTGTAACGGCAGTTGTCCTTCACTCACTCTGTTCCTTAGCAATATGACTTCCACTCCTACAGACTCCATGGTGATAACAATGAAAGAGGACTGAACTATTTCCATATTTTATAATCTTATAATTCAATTTAGAGCAACTTATCCTATGGATTAAGACAACATAATTAAAGTCCAAAATAAAAATGTTTGTTTTTTTTTTGAGGCCCTTTTTGGTGGCATTTGGGGAGGGAATATTTTGCAATGTTATAGTACAATGGCTGGTGAAACTATATACTGTGCAGTAGATAGCATGTGACCATATGCAGTAATCAAGTGTTCATTTTTGTAGGTAAGACGTTGTTTTTCTGTGGCTTATAGTGCCAAAAAGAGTTCATTACTTCAGGTTTACTCTTTTTCAGCTGTTCACTTGGATAACTGACATTGGGTACAGTAGGATATAAAAATACAAAGGAAGTAGCTGATTTGGTCAAAGCTGCCAGTTGTGAAGCAGAGGATTTCTCTCCGTTATACATGGAGTTATCTCCCTGCTACATTTGTACTGCAGATTGAACAGCCTGCCACAGCTGGACGAGTGTGAGTACGACTGAGTACCTGGCCCAGTTCTGATTCTGAGAAGCACTGTGTCGTCATTGCTTTCTTTCCACTTACTGTTGTCCTGTGGCCCTATGGGCAATGACAGCCACAATTGACAACCTTCTCTTAGGAGGATCCTTTGCATCCACTGTGTTGTTTGGCCTGAGATTGTGGGAACTTTGCAAGTCACTAATACTAGAGGAGGCTAAGAGTTTAGGATAATTGTAGCAAACAGTTATGATACTCACACAGTCAGTCACAGATTTATAGGTTACTAGACTGCCGTTAGGATTGTTAATTATCTTGTGTCGTCCGGGCTAATGGACTTTTACCCTCAGATTCACAAGGTTTTTTACAACATTGTTCATTATGTTACCTCATAATAACAATAAAACCATTGAATATATAAGCTGCTCGGGGTTCTGACAGTCCTAGATAGATTCTGTTCAAAGGGCTACAAACTCAACATTTTTTCATTCAGCTCATTGGGAACAATTCATATATTTGCTCAAAAAAATTTCATGCTCAAAAATGAAAAAATACAAGAACTATTTAAACCTTACTTAGCAACTACTGTACATGCTTATCATCAGGAATCATGGTTTTCTAAGAATAGCATCTTTTACACATCTTTAAAGTGTAATATCTGTAAGAAATACATCAGATACTTCAAAGACATAAAGTTACCAGAGAAAGAAGTTGACAATAATTTTGCTGGAAAAATATGAAGACCATAGATAATTACATTTTTAATTGTTTATTGTGTCTCTTTTCAGGAGTTATGTCATGTTATTATGAGGGCTATTGAAATCTAAGACCACATCTGGCAAAGATCAAGGTATAGTGTAGCAGAGCTGAAGTGATTAGCTCGTGTGAGTCCTGTGTAAAGCCTTAGGTAGCGGGTAGCAGGTAGCTGAGCGGTTGCAGCGGCTACGTTGCTCCCAGAGACCTGGTTAAGTAGCGTTGTTGCCAACAGGCTAGCAGCAATTTGCCTTTCACACACTCCTAGATTTACCTGTATTGAGCCATACCCCTATACCAGCCAGCACACAGTCATTATATATATACACACAGATGCACAGATGTGTACATAGCTTACCTAATTTATTTGAATTTGTTTGCTTTGTGAAATTTCACGGAAGAGCTGCTTGTTAACAGTGTTGCTGCTTTTGTGTAGTCACACAAAGTCATACAAAGTCGGGTAGAGCCTGTGTGTGCTTCGATTGGTTAAAATCAGTCAATATTTATTGAAGAAGAGGATCCATTATTGCTTCCATGTTTGTTCTTTAAGCATGAGGGTTTGTTTCCCATCCCTCACACAACACACATGCACTCAGTCACACAGATACATATGCACAAACACTCAGACAAGCTCACTGGCCTGTGACCTCCATTTGCCCATACAGTGACTGTTCCTGCTGTTCCTCCTATGGCCCACAGGAGACGCTGATTTGCACACAGGATAGCAGGTGGCATTCTAGTGAGGCAAGCAGTTGAGGACTGAAGTGTTATGTGATGGTGGGGTGAAGGTTTGCTGATAGTGGAGTTAGGTTAGGGGTACACTTTTAGGGAATGGAAGCCTGTGCAAAGGCTCATGCTATTAAATGCGATCATTGTTCACATGGGTCAAAAGTCATTCTTATAATTTTCAGACCCCAAGGCATTCAAGGTCCCTGAGTCCACATGTGACCAAGGCTGTAAATGTTCCCATTCATGGTCTTTTTTTGTTACCATTGAAAATTTTGCGATCTTCATGTTTTCATTTATGAAAGGCTGTTTATAAATCAAGAAGACTACGTCATTTGTTAACGTTGTCAACTAACGTTGTTAACTACGTCAAATAAAATAAATGTAAATTTGTTCAAGCTTAGTGAAATTCCAGAGGTGGCTGATGATGAAGTAACTGATATTCTCCATATCTGGCTCTACAGATATATGATCAGATAGATTTACAGCGTTTCTCAAACCTCTCCTGGAGGACCCCTTGTCCTGCATGTTTTAGATCTCTCCCTGCTCCAGCACAGCTGATTTAAATGATCAGTTTGTTATTAAGCAGGAGTTCATAACGAGTTGAGCATTTGAATCAGCTGTTTTGGAGCAGCGAGCGATCTAAAACATGCAGGACAAGGGGTCCTTCAGGAGAGGTTTGAGAAACGCTGGATTAAAACACAGTTTAGAGTGAAAAATAAAGGAGGTAGAAGAACCTGAGGAGCAAGGGAGAAAAGGAATCACACTAATCCAGAAAAATACAGTTTTGTTGTGCATTCATCTCATTTACAGTATTAGAATCCAGGATAGATACATGATAAGTTATTCTGGGATAAACATGCCATTATAATGGAGAGTCAACAGGTCATGTTTTTGACATCATCTGAATTTTTTTCAGGTCACAAAAATTTGAATTGAATTTGGCTTATGAAGGTATATGTAGCGGAGCTGAAGTGATTAGCTCGTGTGAGTCCTGCGTAAAGCCTTAGGTAGCGGGTAGCAGGTAGCCGAGTGGTTGCAGCGGCTACGTCACTCCCTCTGAGACCTGGCTAAGTAGCGTTGTCGCCGACAGGCTAACGGCAATTTGCCTTTAGCTCAACTGGCAACGACGCTGGCTGTAAGGGGTTGGCAGCGAGCAGTAAGAACCTCAGTTCGAAACTCGCTCGCTCGCCGACCCACGTAACATCATATTAAAAAAAAAACACAACGCAAGATACCACCCGTTACATATACACTTCACTTTTCAAAAGGCCTTCAATAAAGTATGTCATGACTGACTTGTTATGGCACTAAATTCTGCAAGAAACAGAAGCTATCTTCGCACAAATCCAAAATAAAAGGTAGAGGTAATATCTTTAGTCTCGTAAAACGAGGTGTAAAGGGGATTTGATATAGAAGAATAAGAAGGTGGATCCTGGAAGGTATTTCAAGCTACTTTCTGTTAACAGATTCTGAGCGCACAGAATGAAATGAAGTAAAAAATAAATTTCTCACTGACACTAGAAAGTATTTCTTCACACAGAGTTATAAATACATGGAATATTATTTGCAAAAGAATTAGAAACCCTTGGATTATTTCATAACCAAATTTCAAATGATAAAAGTTTCACTCTAAATCTACTGAGATTAATTTTAATGGACATTTCTTATCTGTTTCTTATTTTTGTTTGTAATGGTGTGGTATTTATAGTTCATAGACTAAACAGTTTTTACTGCATGAGACGCAGCACAAAAACACTGTTTATGTGACTAAGAGGAACTGAATTGACTCTTCTTATAATGGATTTAGCTGAGCTGTGAGGTTTGTGGAGAGGGACTAAGGTGGTTGAATTGGATGGTCCTAACAGACACCACATCCCCCTTCATCACAGTAAGCGGAGTTCATGGTAGGAGATTACTTACAGAAGCCCAGCAGAAAAGAGCCATCCAAACACTTGGGCCAGCTGAAAACCAGGACATATAAGATGCTTGCAGCATACAGTTTTTGTACATGACTCTGTACGCAAAATCTAAATAGATTTTTATACATCATTTCCAGGGTTCTGATATCGTAAATTGTTTGAAATGTGGTGAAAACATTTCAAAAGCAACTTAAGCCTCTGACCTTAATTACCTTAGCCTATGCTTTAAAACGGCCAGCCCAGTGACAGGTGGCATCCTGTTATCCTCAGTCTCTAAAAAATTTCCTGCCTGCACAAATCTCAGAAAAAGCTTCAAGTCAATTGTAGAGTCCAGATGCACAAACATTGTCACGTATAAATATGCATTTCTATATTTGGTAAGTTATTATGTTTGTCCATTCAACTAAATATATTTTTGAATTGAGGGGTTCAAGGACGTTCTATTCAGACGGGTGGCCCAGAACGCCATCTGGCGGAGACAATAGAGACGATGGGTCGTTTCGTTATTCGAGTCGCATTATTATTTCGTCACAGATCTGCACAGTGCTTCAACAGAGCTAGAGTGCCATCTAGGGACCAAAAGAAGCTTCATCGTTGTAATGCAAATATTTCCAAAATCACAAATGAGGTTCCAAATGTAATCCGTTATTTTACAAGAAATAAATAAAGCATTCTCTCCGTTGCTGTAAAACGCACATTTGAAGTGAAACACAACGAAATATATAAAATTTTATAGTAGCAATAATAACAACAACAACAATAATAATAATAATAACAATAATAATAATAATCATCATTTTCTTGTCGTGAAGTAATGAGCTTTTCAGCAAGATAGACTACATTAGCGTACATTGGATTGTCAGCACCCTAGCTACCTCGCTACCCAGCCGTCAGTCAAACCGCGAGCTTGTCCTGGCGCGTGCCTAACGGGTGGGCCTCGAAGCCGGAGAAGCTCGAACAGATTGCTTAGGCACAGTTTCAAAGATTTTTTTTTTAAGTAACCGATATAATTAACGTTACCATTATTGTTTAATATCCATACTTGTACTCAGCTTCTGCCTGACACAAATGACCAAATACTTTGCTTGTTGTGTGAGGTAAATGCTGCGTATTAATTTGTTTGAATATCTGTGCAAGGTAGCTAGGCAGTCACTCGTTTGTCGAGTTTTAGACAGCTAGTTTGATGTCGTTTGCCAAGTGGTTTAAAGAAATATTGCCAATATTGTTTTTATTTGCTAGCTTCCTTGTCAGTTTATGTTTCGCTAACGTTATCCACCATACGTTAAGTATCCAGCCACCTGGATTGTTAACCACGTATACCAACAGGTTTTCAAATAGCAGATTGTTGCCAAGCGAGAGCGTAGTTTAAATACACAATTGTATAATGTAATAATAGTTTGCAGAACTGCTAAAACGTATAGCTTATTGGTAACTACTACTACTACGTATACCTTGAAACACTGTTAAAGCACGGCACTCTTTATGGCTAGCTTGTGTGTTTGTGTTTTTTAAACCGGTTGACAGATTGCTGTTGTTTTATTTTGTCTCTATAGTTGTCCGAGTGTATATTTTGGTCAATAAAGAAATGTTACACTCATAAAATGAAAAGGAATTTGAGTGAAAATCAACCCAGACCCACAGCAGGTAAGATCGCGTTCGTTAGGCTTACAGACATTTCATAAATTTGTGTAAATGTATGGTATGTAAATCTTGCAGTGTAAATAATGTTATTACAAAAGTATGTGGCATATCCGAATAGCTAGTTTGTTTTGGAAGAGAAAATTAAACGTCTCAGTATCTAAACATATCTAACATATGTAAACATAAACATATCTAACAAAACATCTGTGTGTAAACATGCCAACTACATCGTACTTTATATACTCCTTGTCTCAGAACGTACTGCATGTAATGTGTAATACGCATGCACATGTCTGACTGATGTCAATATTACCCTGTGCAGCGCATTTGAATTTTTTACCTTTAAAAGCAAAGAGTGTAGTTAAGGTAAGAAAGTCCTTGTTGTAAAAATGATGTAAAAACCTCTCTGTAAAATTGCATCTTGTTTAATTTGTGCCCTGTGTAGGTTGCCTGTCTGTGCCTCTGTTTAATCAAAAGAAACGAAGCAGATTACCTTTGACATCAAATCCCTTAGAGAATGAATTCTGCCCCAGTAATGAATACTCACCTGCGCAGAGCTTTGCCTCTTCTTCTTTCTCATCAGGTAACAAGGTTCAAGTTTGCATTTGTGTGCATTCTAGGGGATTGTTGCAGTTATTTTCACTAGATGGCACTACAACAAAGGGATTTTTAAAATCAATTTCTGTCATACTTTACCACCCATAATAAGCAGTGTTCACAAGGGCAATGGAAAAACAAGGTCTGTAGTGTTGGAATTCATTTTCTCAGGGAGTTGTGGAAATTCCAAAGGTAGCAGCCCAAGTTATTCAATACCTGCTGAGCAGAAGACTGAGTGGAATAGGCAAGGGTGTCCGATCAGCAGACCTGTGGCACAGTCTACAGGACGAGGCTACACACCACTGCCACATCCGAGCAAAACCGGAAACATGGGGTAGAGTTATTGGATTCTGCACTTTATAAGTAATGATTCTTTAAAGAACATAGAAGGTGTTTTTGATGCATGAATACTCTAGAGCTGGCAGTCTATTTGCCCAAGGGTACAGCAGCAGTGTCCCAGTGAAGAATCGAACCAGCAACCTTTTGGCCACATGCTCTTTACTGCTATGCTACACTCCTGCCTCCAGCATCATAAATCCATGTTTAATACAATTTACATATTAATAAGTCAAGTTTCAACACTTCTGTTCTATGCAATGAATAATGCTTTATGACCTACATTGTGATGTGACCATCATTCCATGTCATTGGAAATTTACAGTATCCACAGCAAGGTTAAATAAATATGAAACTCCATTAAAGTATAATTAGTTACAAATCAAAAGTCTGGATGAACAACCAACGTAATACTTTTATTGTTACAGCCTTAGCTTATGCCATTTAATGTTTATTTTAATGTTAGCATGCCTTCAATAATGACACTTTAATTTCACACCCAGTTATTATTTACACTCACTGTATTTGCGGTTTCAGGTCACAGATTGGACAGCAAAGGTCATCATCATGGCATAGCTCCAGTGCACAGCCAAATGCCAAGCAAAGTAGCTTTCCCAACAGCAGGGTAAATGTTCAGGACAAATCCAAACCTCACTACAACTACATGCAAACAGGACATCAGCCATCGTACCGACAGCCAAGTTCCCCAGAGGCCTTCCATCAGCAACAGCCAAAAAGGCCAAAGACCACCCCACCACACCCACCAGGGAGCGGAGTGCCGTGGCAGAACTCAGACTGGCAGTTGAAGCCTCATTCCAGCCAATTTAAAGAGGGTAGTCCTAAACTATTCCCCACTGGAACTGCTTCACAGTCGCAGGTAATATGGAGAAGCTAAATATATTTCAAAATATTGTTCATAGCTAAATGGAAATGGATAAGATTTAGACAGTAGGGCATTGAATAATAAAATAATAATGATATACTTTTTAAACCTAGCCTAGCTTAGCTTAATTATGTCACAGCAGTGAAAATATGCAATATTCAAGGAAGAATATTATTCTGTTACCCATCTACATTTTACAGGATGAGAGTATGCAGATATTGATTTAATGCTGTTAGCGTCAGCTAAATTATCATTCATGACTAACCATGAGAGTGGGTGTGTATGTGGGTTCCTGAATCCATATCGTTCACTTTTCCAAAATCATACATTTAGAAATACAGTGATAGGTTTGATGTTAACGTCACTAACAATACATTTTGCTGACGTTAGAACAGCATTTCATTTATATAATGTCAAAGTTGATCATATCAACTTAAGTGTTATGACTGTGCACACTGTCAGTGACACACTATATATGGTTTATAGGTATTAAATTTATAGTTTGCATTTTTGCTCCCTGTATTTTGATGAAGTCGGCAGTGTTTCAGATGAAACCAGCTGTGGATAATTCCTTGCGGATTCTAACAGCAGTCATTGAAGGCATGAAACACTGGAGCCAGTACAGGGATAGAGGGCCCTTCTTATTCGAGGTTTTTGGTGAGTCCCTCCGGCTCAACTTGTGGACGGATGTTTCTGGAAACTCAGATTACCATGCTTATTGTATTATACATTAGAGCCGAGGACAGATTTCTATGGTGCTTGAGCAATCCTAGCAGCTTCTCCTTTTCCCGCAGCTGCCCTCGACTCTGCAGTCACAGTTGGAAGTCATGGTGCAAAGAGCTTCCTCTTGAGAGATAAAACGGATGCTGTGCAGTGTGTTTTCTACGAAACTGTAAGTCCCAACCACTTCCTCTGGAGACATTGTACCTAATTCAAGATTGCTGGAGGATGGATGTGGCCTGTTTGCTACAGGGGTGGAACTGAAAGCCCCACCTTGCTGCATGTGCCTGCACCAGGGGTGACAGCTGCATTTCTTACATTCCTCCTTCTCATATGAAAAGTAGGTCTGCTCTTTGCGCGCTCAGAAAGAGCTGAGGGAAATCCATTTGACTTGAATTAGTCATGGCTTTCAGCATAAATATTATAGAGGTGCTAAAAATAAGCATGCGAATTTGATCTGCAACCGTGTAGCGAATGAGCAGACTCTAAGGCGTCTAAAGCGAGAGGTAACGCGTCTCCTCTTTATCCCCATCTGCCGCGGGCCTCCCGCCCAGGACCGAGACCTTCCCAGACTGACCCGGGGTCAGGTCCACCGCTGCGTGGGGAACTACCACCCGCAGAGGAACCTTTTCACGTGTGTGTCCGTCAGGCCTGCCTCGTCCTCGGAGCAGAGGAACGCCCAGGAGTCCGTGAGAGCGTCCGACGCGGAGATGAGGCGGCTGGTCAGATCCTTCAGTGAAATGTAGCGCGCAGGGCAAGAAGGGCACTGCCACTGGCCACACAGCAGCATGACTTTGAGGACTGAGAATGCGCTCATGAATTTATTTAAGTTTCTTTACACTGGAGTGTGAATCCAAATACAGCTATTTCAAAAGATAAATCGAAGTTGACAGTTTAAAACTTTGACCACATTCACTTATCCTTTCCTGTATACCCAATGTTAAGTTTGTGAAATTCCATGATTTTCAATTTTCACAGTTGATTGTTTTATTAGAGGTTAACACATACACATGTGTAAATACAAAGAATGATAAAAACAAACATACATGTATAATTCCATGAATAACTTTATATTTATTTTATTCTCAAATGCCAAGAGAATAAAATCTTTTCATCAGTGATGAATGTGCCTCATCATTGTAACTCATTGCCTTTTCACACAGAAGACAACAAAATATATTTACTGTTTATGGTTTAGGAAACATTTTATTACAAAGAAAATCCACAGAACAGCTAACAATGTTAAGGTTTACGGTTAAACACACATCGATGAGGTAATATTTCAAAATATATATTTCAAAAGGACATTTTAGAATGAAAAGTGAGCTCACACAATTAGTTTATTTACAACCAAAAGTTACAATGGAAACTCAATACAGCTAATCTACAAAACAGAGTTTCACCAGTGTTAGACTTTACATACAATGTTTAACACACTTTTAAAAAAATCCTGTGCGACAGTTCCAGTCAAAGCACAGTATTGTGAGGTCTAACATGAATATGAAGATTTCTCTTTATCATTGTTGGTGATTTCAACTGTCAACATGATTACAATGAATTTGCATTTTATAGCAACCCATCCACTCCCAATGATCCATTAATTACACGTTAGGCGCATCTGCCATTTTTAGAAGATGTAACCCTGAAATTGAAGACAACACGAAAACATACTTCGGAACTAAGGAAAGCATCTTACAATGTTGAGTTTGTTGTGCCAACAAGCATGTCTCAGGATCTTTACAATGTCCTTGAACACGAAGGAAAAAAAATTCTTTCTGCAGAACAGAATAAAAAGCTTTGCCATTACCTTATCTAACGAGGTAATTATTTTTGCCATGCTTAAGACATTACAGGGTAACTGATAACTGCAGGCCAAGTTCAATTTGCACTGCTACAGCTCTGCCATGCAGATTCCTATGGTAAGGTAAATTAATACGTTAAGAGCAAGTCATGACCTTTTAATAGAGTGATTAAAGTGATTTATTCCATGTAGATAATTGACAAACGTGTCGGGGCATAATTCAATGCAAGCATAGCGTCTTTGCCGCTGCCTTCAAGCGCTACGGGATACTGCGCCCATCTCAGACTGCTGTAGCACTTGTCTCCGTTGAAACAAGTTCTTTCCACACAGCACAACTGCAGACATTTACAAAAATGTACCACATACGTAGGGGAAAAAACTAACAACCGATTCATTTTACAGAACGATATACACGGTTTCGGCAGAAATCAATGACAACCTGATAACGGTATTGAAGTTACAGTCACATTATGAAGGCACAAGTTGGTTGGGTCAAAGCAAGTTTTCGAACAAGTGTTTCATGTTAACCCCAACATAAGCTGCATTTCAGGTAATGCCTTTCTCTAGATGCGTTTGGGTCCTAAATTATTGTTTAGTTCATAGTCATTATTTCTCAGAAAGCCTGCAAGACACTCACCTTTTAACACTTGGAATAAGGGCAAGGGATGACACAAAGGTTTGATGAAATGCCCATGTCATATGTCAGTATTAAATGTGTTTAAACAGTTTTAATGTCATTTTAAAGTTTTATCATTTTTTGGTCACAAGACACTTTTTTATTATTGTGAGAAGACAAGAAATGGGATTTTCTCAAGGGAGGCAATATATGAAATCATGGTACCTCCCTTTGATGGACAAAGCTAGGTTGGTCAACTGAAATTTCATTATTTAAAAAACTAATCAAAGGTACATGTTGTATGAGGGTTAGCTGTGCATCCACAAGACATTTCAAACGTACACAAAATATGCAAAACACAGTATTCACTTAACTGTATTCCCCATCCATTTTGAAGCCCCAGCTGTGTTGAATGCCACATAAGGCGTCAAGTCCAATCTCTATGTACAATACAGACTGTGTTTACACCACAGCTCATCTCAGCAGCACCCTCACTGCTGAGGCCGTTTCCAGGTTCAGTTCCACCTTCAGGTCCATTCCGTTCTGCTTATCCTCTGCTGTTCTCAGATCAGTCCATATTTGCCCACTGCAGCATTTTCCTTTCAAACTTTTGAAGCTTTTTTTTTTCCTTTCAAAACATCAGCGGTATTTTTATTCCTTTTTGTGAGTTATAAAATGCCCCTGAAAAATAGGTTTTTCCCTTTCCACTTCACCTTGCCTGCACAAGTTCCCTGATAGCAGAAGTCATTTTGGAATGTTAGATTTATTATCCACTCATTTTAATTGGCATGACAGCCACTGTTGTGGTCCTATTCATACAAAGGTGTAAGTCCTTAAACTTAACTAAACTAAAAGCCAATGTTAGAAATGTTTCTTATATACTGCTCAAGGGGTGGGTACAGTGCACATCCAGATATTGATCAGTTATGGTTTGTCGTCCGCTGTGAATCTCTGCATGTTAAGTAATGATGTTATCATATCATGAAATGTTATCAGAGCTGTATATTCATAGAAAAAGAAAGTACAAAAATAACAATTGATGGTTCTGTTTTTAAATGGTAAAACAATGGATAGAGGTTTCATGGTATACAGACACAAATCCATTTTATCCAGTAATGTAAATAATGTGGAGAGAGGTTTTTCATTGAGAGAAGACAGCACATATACTCTGGGTAATTTATGGGCCTGTGTTCTAAACAGTCACCGACAAAAGGGGCAAAGTAGTTTCTCCCATGAGTTTTTGACAGGGGTGGGAAGGGAGGTTAGCATCACTATAAAATGGTGGGCAGCGGGGTAGGAGATATGTGCTCCTTGGGTGCATATTTGGCAAAGAAGGGCAGGAAGAGGGTGAGCATGACTCCCACAATGGCCAGCATGTAGCCCCAGCCAATCTGACACTCTCCCGCATAGTAGATGGACGAATCTCCACAGAAGGACTTCACCAGGGTGGAGTTGAGTCCGAACGGGTACACCAGCAATCCAGACGCCATGATGACCACTAAGGAGACAAACAGAAACAGGGAGACATCGGTCACTGCGATAGTCAGTGCTAGGCCTCAGTGTTGAGTAATGGGGTGGGGAACTGGGCATGTAACCTCAGAGTGACAGTTCACTTGTCAGCTGGGGCACCATTGTCTACCCCCTTGTGTAAAATTGCTTGACGTGAACTGCCGCTGCTATTATCCAGCAGAGTACCTGGATATTGAGTCAACAGTAAGCTTCTGCATGTAACATACCATGGAGGAGGGTGTCTGCAAAGTGAATTAATAATCATATTCAAGAGTCTTTTGTTTAGCAGTTTTATTTCTTGGATTTTTAAACATTTGTCCACTTGATGGCAGTAGAGGCAGGGTATCATGTGAAGAGGGGCTGCTGGGCAGATTCTCGTTTTGATCAAGTGGCAGCAGTTTGGGAGGCCGTAACAAATCAATCAACAGCGTGGATGGTTTCGCCATGGTTTTACCAATCTAAGGAGCGGAAATTTTGGAGTGGTTACACTTGTTTTTTATTGGAAAGGAAATGCAGATTACAGTTGGGCAACAGCAAAATGAATAAGCTCTCCAAAAATACATGAGTGCCTCATTTCCAAAAAATACTTCAAAAAAGGACTTTGTGATTAAATGGAGGACACTGGCTTTTATAGGCGCCATCAGCCGTTTAATTCTCATGGTTTAATTTGAAAATTGAGTCACCAGCATCCCCTGCCAAACATCTGCTGACTCACAAATAACGTTATATACCTGTTCACTTTACTGAGGGCAACAGAAAGGTCAGGTTCCTCTTTTCATTGGTATCAAACTGAAGTACATGAATGTTGGAACCTTCTTCGGTCTTAATTAATTAACTGTAGTACAGCATTAACAGAATCTAATCAAATCACCGAACAAGCTTCAACATGACCTCAGATTAATTTTGGATGTTAGTTTCCAGCCTTCACGAGGGTTTCCTGCATTCAGAGACGCAGAAAGCAGGGCTCCCCCGCAGGCAAAACATGCTGTCTTTGTACAGAATGTGATTACATAGCCGGAGGTCTGGAGTCACTCTTATAAACGGTGTGACAACGCAGCATTTGTCATTGACAATGACAATATTTGAGACTTTAAAATCACTTTTCACAAATCCCTCACAGCTGACCTCCGCTTACTGTGGTGCAGGGACGAGTCCTGGGTCACCCTGGTTGAAAAATGGTGTGACAGACTGAGATTACAAAGAAATATGCTAAACACACACACACACACACACACACACACACACACACAAATAATAAACACTCATAAAACGTAGAAGGATCTTTTCAATAGGTTCAAGACCTTGAAATGAATTTTAAGCCTGTGGGCTACTGGCAGAGTCCCCACACTGCAAGCTGGCTGCTCCACGCAGGGAGTACAGAGATGAGGGCAGAGCCACCAGGCTGTGGGACGCAGGTCACCGTGTCCTGGCCCCCACCTCATTATATTCAGCATGCTGAGGCTCCGGGGGCCTCTGCGCAAAATGGCCTGTGTTTATCTGCAGGAGCCCGGCCTTTCGAATGCTCCGCTAATGACTCTTTAACGGCATTCTCCATCAAACTATCATTCATGTTGTGGAAGCCGGACAAAGACACTGCCGGGCCTCCTTTGGCCTCCCCCTCCCTGCTCGCGGGGTTAAAAAAGGGGCTGCCACTTGCATTGAAACCCAAGAATTAGCGAATGAATCAGTGGCTGTCGGACCCAAACAAAGTCGCGTGAGAAAACAGTGCTTTGGTTAACAAAAGCCTTAAGATCGAGGCGCAACTGTAGTCTGCATCAGATAAGGGCTTTGCCGTAGGTGGATATCAACTCTGAGGCTAGATAACTCGGCTAATGAAATGCTACTGTTGTACTGACAGCAACGAATCCTCATCTCCCTGTAAACTTACACAAAGAAAGGAGGAACAAAAAGATTCCACAGACAATCAGGGCCCGTCTTACCCAATGCAATGCAACCACCTGGATAGATGGAAGATCCTCATAGACTGAGGATCCTCATTGACCTGTGTTATGTGAACACCCCAGGAAGATTTACACACAAACGGTACTTTTCTGTTTACTAAAGCCCACCCTAATGATACTCTTCCACCAAACACCATGAAGGGTATGGGGTGATATACAGTATGGTTGGTGTGTGTGTGTGTGTGTGTGTGTGTGTGTGCTGGTGTGTCTGTGTGCGTGTGTGTATATGTATGTGCCTATGTGTGAGTGTATGCATGTGTGTGCGTGTGTGTGTATGTATGTGTGTGTGCGCGCGTGTGTGTATGTATGTGTCTGTATGTATGTGTGTGTGTGTGTGTGTGTGTGTGTGTGTGTGTGTGTGTGTGTGTGTGTGTGTGTGTGTGTGTGTGTGTGTGTGTGTGTGTGTGCGCGCGGTGAGAGGGGGGTTGCTGTGGATCAGATTAATGCGACTGTGACTGCATCTCGTGACCGCACATATCACAGCTCATTTCTCCCTGAAAGACACAGGGGAGCCTGGCCGTCCTGCACCGCCACTGCCTCGGGTCCGCAGCGCTGGACTCAGGGCGCGTATCTACGCATGGAGACTGAGGCAGAACACGGGGCGCAGTGTTAACTTGTCTGTTTGTATTCACAGGTGCGTGGCAGCGGAATTTTACACAGACAGAGCACGCTGTTGTCATGCACCGCAACCGCTCTTTGGACGAGTGAATCTATTTCAATGCACTGTCAACTGAACAAACATCAGCTGAGAGCTGTATGAGTATGTTTTCTTTTCCTATTGTATATAAAAGGACATCAAGGTGACAAATAAAAATGCTAGTATTGAGTTATGAGTCTTACAGAGGGGCTTTTGCAGTGAATTACATTTTTTTTGTATTGACCAGGTTCTGCTGTTGTTTCTTTGACAATTTGATGTGTAGAAACATATCCTCATGCTAGTGAAAGTAGAAGGTAGAGGGTGTGGAGGAGACAGATATCCTGGCCACCGGCAGCGTGTGACACTTGTCTAAGATGGATTTGTATTTGTGAAAGCTGGATTACACGCCTCTGTGAAGTGCTCGCACATCAAAGAATAAGGCAACACGGTTCTCTAGTTGAAGCGAAGGGAGACCCAAGTCATAAGGGCATTTTGCTCGACTTAAAGGCAATCTGTACATCCTCATAAATGCTGCTCTACAACATGAAAATGCCAAATGTACTCTATTGGGTGAAGGTAGCCAGCCTCAATAGAAACACGTGACAATTCTTGGCCTTAATAAAAACACTTGAAAATCCATGTTCTTGGACCCACCATACTTGGTACTAATAAAATACAACACACAATATTGATTATTATACACACATTTGCCCTGAGCAGCAATGTTTGCTTAATCAATGGTATGGACCGTTGCTTCTGGCCATGATCACTGGAGGAATGAACACCTCGGGCAAGGCTATGGGCTCAGACACAATCATTAAGACACCAACGCTGTCCATGGCAGGCCTGTTAGCAATCTTTGCTTTTGAGCACTTCCATGAACTCTGCATACAAATGTGAACTCCGTAAACTAGGCCTTCGGGTAACAGAGTGCAAGAATAGACATGGCCTTAATGTTACCAATGCGCTGCATTGGAACAGCTAGAAACTGACCACCCTAACGGCACTCCACACAGAGAACACGGCTGGTTCCTAAACCTGGAGTTGAAGGGGTTAACACCTTCCCCTATCACAGCCCTATCACAGCCTTACCAAATGCTCCTCCAGTGGCCGCTCTGCATTACGCTGTACAAATTGGACCTGTAACGGGTTCATGAGAAATGGATGGCTTCACTGTGCTTACTGATTTAATTTAGCTATGCACTCCTGCAGGACTCAAAACACACACTCTGTTGATCACTGATGAATCCGTTGCTCATGACTCACACATGTCGATGGTGCCATGGGGTTTGAACTGGCTGAGACGCTCTTTGGGATTAGGGGTATACTATAAACAACATATGCTGTTTTCTCCAATAATTTTCAACAGTCATGCTAGTGGTGCTGTCAATGCTAGACGCTAAGAATGGCAAAGTGCCCCTCAAACTCTCCTGGGGGGGGGGGGGGGTCCTCATGTCAGAGGGTGGGGTAATACTGTCTAAAGTGTGGCTTTCAGTCTGAGGAGTGCCATGGCAAGGCGGTCAACAGCAGAGTCAGTGTGATCAGGCCTGAACAGCAGCAGAATGGTCAAACAGAAGATGGCTGCTTCTGTTCTAAGTCACACATACTGGTGGAATGATCTGCAATTCTGCTGGTTTCAGATCAGCACACCATCGTGAGTGCGTCACAAAGAGCATGCTTTTCCACAGCGACGGCGTTAATTTCGGTGGGATTACTGGCGGTCGGTCGGGCAGCGGTTATTCATCAGTGGTGAGGCGGCTTCAACTCTTAAACCACACTTGGGAGGCAGGTACAGGACTAATAAATGTAGTTAGCGATGCGGAAGTGCAGTTAAAATGCAATTACAGGGAGTGTGAATTGCCCTTCCACAATAGCTGCGGGGTAGTAAAATCAGTCAGCTCACCGCCGCCTTGAACCCCCATTCAGCCTCACGGCAGCACTGCAAACAGAAGCCCACTCTCAGCGCAGTGCACTGAAGACATTATATGGATTGATGACGACAACTGCAAATAAAGGAGCCATGAATGCAAGACAGAGAAAACATAATTATCAGACTTATGTTTTAAAAACTGTAGTGATCAATGTCTGATTCTGCATGTGCTTCTATCAAAAAAGTACCATCCATTTTGCTTGGTTATACAGTGCACTTTGCTTACAAGAATCACATCCCTCCAGAACAATTTGATTCTTATAAGCAGTTCATTCTAAAGGTGGAGGTCCAAATGAAAGAATAAAACAACAGCGTGAATAACATTTTATCATATTTAATTGAGAAATGCCCGTAGCTAAATGCTTCAAAAATGGACAAAGATTATTTCAATGTACACTGTGCAATCCTTAATGTAAGGATAAAATAAAATAAAAACAATATGATTCACATTAATTATGTGAATGTCAAACTGCAGTGCAAATTACTAGTTCTGTGTAGTCTATATTGCCATGGGGCAATCAATGTCCTTAACTAAATGAAAAAACAGCACAATCATTTTACTCAGTCTGACTCTGTTTTTGAGTCTCTCCATGATAATTGCGCAAGCTACAAAGGTGTCTGTCTGATTCATATTTGCTTTCCTTCATTCTTCAAGATACTCATGGCGGTTTTTCAGACTATTAAGACTATGGGCTTGCACTGGTTCATGTCTTTGGTGAGACTCATCTCTATGAGTCAGCATTGTTGAAAGGGTCTTCTTTTTTCTTGCCATTTTTCTTTTTCCACTGGCACCCAGGCACTCAGCTGAGCACATTGGCACTCATTTAACAGAACTGCTTTTTCCTCAAAATACAGAACATGCTCAGTGCTTCAGTGAAGACAAGAGCAAGATACGAATTTGAAATAAAATTCTACTTCTAAAAGCCATCTTTATTTTATTATGCCCCATTGAACTCCATCATACTACATGTGAGCTCAAAATTATTTTAATAATTACACTTCCTGATTCTCACAAACTAAGTATATAACCTGTGTTAATATAGGAATAATTCTGTCCCAGCATTTTTGGTCACTATGGTATATGCCATTGTTTCTTATATTAGTATTTCTTATAAGCAGAGAAAACTGTATTGGCTGTCTAACTAAAAAGAACAAGAGAGCATTGGATCACTAGTGGTTTTCATTATTTCCTTCAAGGCAGCAATCTTGAAAACAAACCAATACTCAGGACCTGAGGCTATTGTGACTCTCCTCCTAAGACGCGGCCCCTTCAAAAAATGGCTGTGTTCTCTCCTCTAGGTTTACTGTCTTGCTTCGAGTCTGACAGGAGATCACCGCATGTGCCATCTCCTTAGGCTAACCAGGAGCATTTGCCTCCTGACATGTTTCTACGTCTCCAGAATGAAGGCGCATGTGCTGTCCCAGACGCTCTGGTGATTTCTGGGTAAGTGACAGTGTGGCACTGAGGTGATGTCTTAAGTGACTCTTCTGATTTCAGCGAGTCCTGGCCGAGCCTTCACTCTGACAGCCAGAGCAATGGGGTGGGGGGCAGGGGGGATGGGTATGTGCTGGAGCGGAGCTCTGACTGGACTCTGGTCAATTTGTCAACCACAGGACTTTCATTTGTTCCACACAATAAAGACCAAAGGACTTCTGTTGTGAAAACGATAAGACAGCTCACAGGCACAGAAACAGGCGCAGACAACACACACACACACACACACACGCACACACACACACACACACACACACAAACATATACACACACACACAGGCTCTCTTCTACCTCCATCAAAGGAGGTGCTGACAAGGTAACAGCCCCTGACCTAGTGTTGTGTAGTGGAGAGAGGGTGCTGACAGTGATCTTTATCAATCTGCTGTCAGCCACAGGAGGACATTTTATAGCATGAAGGGCCATGCAGCCTCATAAATACATTCTCTGCTGATCTGAGAAGGCTATGGGCTGAGCAGGCCCATTATAAGAGCCATAACCATGGATCTCCTTCAAGTCTCTTCATGTTTTATACATAGATATAGATATATTAAGATATAGATAGATTGATAGATATGCAGGGATATATAGATTCCATTTTCCTCTACACATTATTCTTATGCCCAGTCTAGTTAACAATACTCTTCTACAGGTTCATGAGATGCAAATATTCCTAATGCAAAAAATCTTTTTTATTCCATATTTGTATTTAATATGATTATAGGTAAAGCAAGGGTATTATTTTGAGAGGCTACTTGGAGAGAAATGCCCCTGCAAATACATCAGTTCAGGTGGTTTTCTTGTCGCTGTCTTCATAATAAATACAACAGCAACAAAACGCCGCACAAATCACCTGTAACACAAACTCATTTCTCTCTACAGCACACACTGACAGAGGTGTCATCTTTCATTTGAGAAGTCCCATTCACTCAGGCTGTTTATCCATTGTAATAAAACTAACAGGGCAACATTGCGCTGAGACAGGGTACGCTCACGACTGTAAAACAAGAGCCGTAGCCTGCCTGCTCCAGCCCTGGCTTTACAGATTTCAGATGGTGATCTGAAATCTGAGCAATCCCTGAACGAGTCTCCATCCCCTTTTAGATGAGGGTTGGGTGGCCAAGGGACCTGACAGCATTCACTATGGAGCTGTGTATACTACACAAGTTCACAACTGTCAGATCTTCCACAGTCTCTTACCCCTATCACCCCCCCCCCCACCACCACCACCACCAACATACAACACACACACAGACACATGGCTTTTCTCTTTTTTTAATGCTTTCGAACCCTTTATACAACCCTGTTTTTTTTAATCAGCACTTGTACATTTCGCCATGACAGCCTTGCTAAGGAGCGCTGAAGCGAGACGAATGCAATCTTCTGACAAACTCTCACGCAGCCAGCGGCTATTTTTTGCACTTCCAAGTCACACAATGCCCCAGAGTGGAATGGGTGCTCATTGGAGGATAGCCAATGCTCTACCGATATCGTTCCAAGCCACTTGTAGGTGCCTGACGAATCGTAGCGTGCCTGAGAGTCGTGAGACAGGGAATCACTGGCCAGCCGGGCCTGGCCACTCCTATCCCCGACAGGATGAAGCCAATTTGTTCCACTGCTGTGGGCTCCTGGACACTGTGGGCAGATGACACGGGTGGCATCTAACTCAGGCTGTAGGTTTCAGCCTGCGCTCAAAGATGATTAAGGTGAGCCATTTGGGAGCCCCATACACCACTTTCCTTGTCTTGATTGACACTACTAGGCCACATTTCATTTAAAGGGTGGCCCCAGTGTAACGAAGAGGCACTTAAAATAAGTGGTGACCAAAAATGGAGCTGGTGCAATTTTTCCAGCTCTGCTTATACTGTCTATAATAGTACTCCAGCCACAGCCAGTGATGTGATGACTCAGCTCTGAAGGACTGCTTAAGATCCCTGCTAAAGATGCTCTTCTTCATTCAGCTGTACAGACACCAGTGTCTGTGTCAGAGAGCTACTACATCTGTGAAAGAGCCTGTTTCTAAAACCACAGTCTAACCAATGGGGAAGAAGACACATTAATTAAATATAGCAAATTTGAAGAAAACTTTGAACTTCCTTTTAATTAACTTGAGCAAGGCCATATAAAATTCTGCATGGAACAGTAAACAAAGATATGACGTAAGACAGCCTTTACTGTCCATTCTCAAAAATTTTCAGAAACCAGAGACTTGTGGGTCTTCAGCTCAAAAGGCATCACATTCTAGCTGTGTAAGTATCAAGTTGTTGAAGCCGAGTCCTTCGGCGTGTCACTCTGTTAGTGCTAGATAGTGGTGGCTGTCAGCAGTGTTACACAGGGGACTCCCCAGCCCTGCAAACTTTTAAGGAGCCATGTGACCCGACCGCCCTCTCACGCAAACACGGGGGCCGACGCCGCGGTATCACGCAAGGCCGAAAGAGCAAGCAACACCCGAGGCGCCGACTGCAATGGAGCGACTCCTTACGAGATCACATCCTGCACGACAGCAAGACACTCACAGAGTCATGGAGATGAAAGCCACATTGGGTAAGGACATGCGGGGCCTGGCAGAGCATTAAGGCAGGATAGAAGGGGAGACAGGGTGATTAATGAAATGGATTCTCTAGTCAAACACAAGGGTACACAGTGAGGGTTCATCAAAGGAGGGATCCCGTTTCATTGTTTCTGAATCGCGGCGGGCACAACCCGTAACAAAAGCAAAGCTGAGAAGACAACCATTCAAAGGAGGCGTAACTCAATCGCAGGTGGCGAGACTCCTTTACAATGAGTGCCCCTGTGAACAGCTTTGTCAAACCGGGTGTCTGTGACTGCGCCCGGTGATTTTTCTCGGTGTGACAATGGCCCGAGAGGACACGGGGAATGCGGCACCGCTCTGAGTCAGCCTGGCCCTCCTGTCCGCTTGGTCACACTGCTGCTATGCCAGTAAGACCCGCCAAGCCTTTGCCAGTACACCGAATTGCACCAGAACATGATACTAGATGACATACCATTGGTGAAAAAAACATAAGCTGAGCTTTACAGGGGTCACAAAAATAACAAAATTTAGATCTTTCTGACTGCCCCCCCAAAAAAATCAAGCATCAAATCTGGCGGATTTGTGATGGAGCGTCAACCATGCATGGTAGGCTGTTAGCTCGGTACCACGCTGTGTAGTTCTACAAAAATCAAGACAGGAACTATTGGTCCACTCACTCACACACACAAAATAAGTATGTGCATGAAAAGTTTGGCTTTAAAGCAAAAAAAAAGTTTAACAAAGTATTTAATAAAACATAAATGATAAAGTAAGGGAGGCAAATGATGCTTCTGGCAAAGGAGAATTTGTTTTTGCTCACTGAAAGGAGGAGGGGAATATGACAGTGAATATTGCACCAAAAATCAAGCAGCAGATATTGGATTATCTTGTATTTCCTCCATGTATTGTAAGTGTGCTTAATGGGAACATGTCCTGTGGTCCTGGGGACTCATTCATTAAAACGCTGGGACTTCTGGTTTAGGTCAAACTTTATTACCTTGAAAAACTGACTGCAATAATTCAGTTAGCAATTGGGAAAGTTGCTCAGCTGATCGAATTAGAGATTGATGTCCCCACATTTCTCCAAGACCAATTCCAGGTTTCTTGGCTGATGTAATTCGTCTCAGTTGTTCCCCTGGGCCTATCTGTTAGAAACTGGAGCCCCAGCGTGACTCCTGGCTTCCAGTCAACATACTCACTCTAGCCCTGCCTGCAGACATTTCCTCTCCCTGCCTCCCTGTGTTCAAGCCCTGCCACTATTTGCACTCTCTCCCCATCTCCCTCACAAGAACCCTGCCTCCAACACTGCCTCACCCTGTCTGCCTCACTCTGGTCCTGCCTCTACATACTGCCTCTCTTGGTCTCCCTCTCTCAGGCCGTCCGACCATGCACTCTCTATGCACCTGCCTTCAGACACTGCCTCTGTCTGTCTCCCTCACTGCGGTCCTGCCTGTACACTCAATTTGTCTGCTTCACTCTGGTCCTGCCTCCCAATACTCTCCCTCCCTCTCTTCCTCTCTCTGACCCTGCTCTAATCCTCCCTAGCTCCATCTGGTCTATCTAAATAGACAGCCCACATCTGGAGGACATACTATATCAAGGTGAAGCTCAATTATTATTCTTCACTGCGAGGGCAGGTCATGGCTGTCCTGCACTGGCAATATATATATATTTTTTGTCACAGCAGTACATTGCATTTGAATCATTCCTGCATTGGCTGGGTTGACACGAGACCTAATGAGAACAGGGAGAGACTAAAGTAGTGTACACTACCCAACACCACCCCCCAGTCCACCCTCTGTTGTTTTTGTTACCATTCAAATGTTGTAAGATGAGAGAAAAGTGCATCTGAATACAAGGGCAAATGCTGTTCCCCCTCTCTCATCTGACCTAAAAGCCAACCTATGGCTGTCTAAACCACAAGGAGTGAACACAAACTGGGGAATGTCACAAGAAACGCGCGAATCAAGGGCCACAATTTCCCAAGCGAAGCTCAGACAGGCATGAATAGGGACTAGGGCAGTGCTACCATCAGGTGTTTTGTTTTCTGTTGGATTCTTGAATTGACCTTACAGCATTTGGCCGCCTTCCAAACGGAACCCCGCTACGTCTGTATTATCATTATTATTATGTGCAATCCAAGACTCTTGTGCGTACTGATTTTAAATAACGTTAGCATTACTTCACCGCAGGTTCCCACATACCTGAGCGCTTATGCCGCAGTAACTTAATATCAGAGGCAACACCTCCTCGCTGAGGTGTGAAAAATGAGTTTAGCTTTATTCCATTGCTTGAGTAGTGGCTGTTTTCCTGCCTGTGCTCCGGTCTGAATGAATAATAAATCTTTATTTGCCAGCAGTGCGCTCATTTGTTTGTCTTGACTATGTTGTTTGTCAGTGATAAAACACGGGTGACATAAAATACATGCTTTAGGCTTCTGAAATACAGAGAAATATTGTTTAATTACGCTCAATATTTCATGGTAATTCATCAAAGCATGTTTTCACTGAGGGTGTGTACATTTTAAGTAATTGTTTTTTCCTTTCGTAGACTATTTTTCCAACGACGATTAAAAATTGCTGTGCGTACAAAAAAAGACAGCTGTTTTGACTGCGCTTCTCAAATTTGTTACCGTTGTGTTTTCATCCCTGTTTGAGAAAAATATATGCTTTCAGGAGCCATTTAGTCTAATCAGTGGACTGTAAGTGCCCAAACTGCGAGATATAATATTATTCCACATGTGGAACACGCCTTTTCCATCCATATTCAGCATCTTAAATAATAAAAGCTCATGAATGGAATGAATCCCTCACACATTCCTCTCCTCTATCATTTATATTTATTCCCTGCACACAGAGCGCATCTCCATTTTCCCTGGCAGGCGGGAGAGAGCTGCCTGGCGCTGCGGCAAATGATTTCCTCTGACCTCTCAGGGTGGCCTGTTGACTACAGAGGCAGTGGCAGGTATCCGCCACCAGCACTTAAACCGACCGACACGCCACTCCAGGCGCTCCATTATCTCTCAGAGCAGGCGACAGCCCGGCTAATTATCGCCGGCACCGGCAGACGGTGTCGTGGGCCGCCTTCGTGTTGGGGATGACCGATGGGCATGCATGTGGATCGGGGGAAAGCGACATGTCCCAACACCGAGGCTCAAGAAAACGTTTCAGCAGTAACTAATTGAGACTGCGAGGGTGGAAGGAGTCGCTTCACACAATGAAAGGAGCAGAGGCCCAAACATCAGAGATTATAACCAGGGGCAAAGATTCAGAGGCTGGGAGAACCTCCCAAGGGCGTGTCCCCGAAGTGAGACGCATTGAACGTTCGGATTATAAAAGGAATGTTGAAAGGAATGATGATGGAAGAGTCTAGGTTTTTTTGATGCTGAAAACCTCCATCATCTACTAATTAGGTGGATTTCAGTCATAGTGTGGCATTCTTTCAGCAGCACACAGTAGTGCAGGCCTATCCTGAAGGAGGCTGGGCCTCAGTAAATGGTGAAGCACTGTTTTAAATGGAAATGACTGTGCTGTGGACTGAGCATATCTGAGCCAGCAAGCAGCTATTGTTCAGCTCTAGCAAGGGCTGCAGGAAATGATGGCCTGAGCAAGGGTGGGTGGGTGGGTGTTTGTGTGTGTGTGTGTGTGTGTGTGTGTGTGTGTGTGTGTGTGTGTGTGTGTGTGTGTGTGTGTGTATGTATGTTTGTGAGTTTATTGGAATGGTCTTGTCATTATTCTTATGCTGGCTCTAGCTGACTGTATAAGATCTGCGCAGAAGCAACAGACAGACAGACCGGGTGAACCGGGTGAAGAATGCAGAAAGCGATAAAGCTGCATGCCCACCTCCATTCCAATCCAGAGGACCCAGAGGAGAGGCTAGCGCATTAAAATAAGTCTCTGACATTAATATGCTCTTTGTGCACAGTGTCCCTGTCACTGACAAGAGAGTGCTTTCAATAAGTGACATCATCAATGTATGTGACAATGCAATCGTTTCAATGATAGAAGACTGAAATGACAAGAATGTCAAATGAATATTCGGAGCTGTGGTTTGTTGGACCACGGATAATGTTATGCACATTTCCGGGGAGAACGTCAGGGTAGTGTTCCAGATATGAATACTAATCCTGGACAGATTTTCTTCTCGTGTAAATGTGTGATTTGGGCATAAAGATTCAGTGTGGTGTTCAAGGCCCATTTCAGTGTATATCCACTTAGAAATGTCCTGACAGGCGAAAACTGAAAATGGTTTTGACCCACCACAACTGCTGCACCTGCAGTAGTTGATTTTTGATGTTATTTCCAAAAACTCTAACATGCAGGAAGGGTATACCGGTAAGTGACTAAATTATTGGAGTAATCCAAAACAGGCAAGGATCTGGAGGATAGGGCTATATAAAGAACGGTCCACTCCAAGAAAGAAAAACAACGATAAGAGGACAAAAATATGTCATGCAAAACAAAAACTATAGCAATAGGTGGAACAGGTTTACTGTTTTTAGTAAACCCAGGATCTGTGGGGGCGCACTGCAAGGAACCTGGCCTTATTCAAGTAAGGAATGAGAGAGGACCTGCAATCATTCACCCAAAAAAAAAAACAAACAAAAAAAAAAACAATACTGCCAGGAGGCACAATTAAAGGCAACACATTGTGCTGTAAGCAAGTTACCTGGGAGACACTGGGCAGGTGGACAGTCTGGTGGATTTTGGTTCTTAAGAGTGGAGGAAGTTTGGCCTTCATGGTTTTTCAATCACCCATCCACCTCCACAAAGTCTAAACCATAGAAGGGACTGCGCCTAGAGAACTCAGCGGATATCTCACTAATTGAATTAGATAACCCACACTGCCTGAGAGCACTGGATAAGCGGTGCTCCCATAGATTATTAGGGACTTTAATAAGAGAGGACACTTAACAGAAAGAGTAGCATTTGTGAAATTAACAATAGTGTTATTATTCTGCTGTATATTTGCTGTATTTCCAGCAGCTACACAAAGAGCTCTCCCGCTGGGACTGTTGGTTGTGGTTTTATCTATCGAATGTGAAAAGGCTGTTGACCTTAGCTGAGAGACAGACAGAGACAGAGAGTGAGAGAGAGAGAGTGATAGAGAGAGAGAGATGTACTGAGAGCCAATGAGCACTAACATCCATGCAGAAGGTCAGTTTGCAAACTTAAAAGCCTGGAACTGCAAATAAATTCATCCTGTGGCGTACTTCCAGCCAGGAAACGGAAGGAGCTTTTGTCTGGATGGCTCACTCATGCGCGCACATCGACACGAGTGCGTGCGAGTGGATCTAAATGCACTGCACGGTCTCTGCATTTTCTTCTGGGCCTCTGGTCGTGTTCCATCCAGGGGAAGGACCTCTTAGAGACAGCAGCCCCCTCCACTGTACCACCAGGGAGAGAATATTATAATTTTCCAAAAGGTTGTTTCAGCAGGCCATGCCGGGAGGCAAGTTGCAACAAGACAATGATGCCGGGGTACACTGGGTGCGACTGACGAATGACACACAAATGACCCGTATCTTTGCTCACAGTAAAGCCACACAGCCACAAAGTTCCTCACACAAATTTTTCAGACACAATAGTACTTTTTTTGATCCACAAATACCATGACTCATAAGGTTGTGTTGACCTTGTATGATTACAACGTCAAGTCAGTCTAGGTGCTTTTGTTTTCCACAAGAAAGGCTAGAGAGTAGAACTGCTGTACAACCAAGATGACGCAAGATGACAGTACTCTGAAGTAAGGAACCTTACACTTTGGGACGTGTTTTAAAGATCCTGAAGGCACTGACTCTCACCGAAGTTAATTAAGACTCGGAATGAGAGTTATTGTGGCATGCCAAGGGCTCTTTCATCACTGCTAGCTGGCGGTGCATTATCACTTAATTCAGTGGTTTCTACAGAGTAGGCTGGGGCTCGCTGTGAGGTCACAAGAGAGACTGAAGTGGGCAGGCAAAGGCAGATGGAAAAACATGTTATTACTCCTTCCATAGAAACGCTAAACAATCAGAGTAAACACTTCAATAGCAAGGGTACATGATATTACTCCTGACATATACAGTATTAAAGGAATCTTTAATAGATCTTAGGTTACATTTTAGTCAGAGGGGGGTCATAGAAAATGTATTCTCCCCCTATCTGGGTTGTGGGCTGTAGGTACTGTTGATTTAAACCATGACAGTACAGACGTCAACAGCAAACTGCGAGCTTGTGTGAGACGCTCACAGTCACTCCACAAAGGCTTTGAGTTGTAGAGCACTTTCTAGAAGGTAGGAAGAAAGTGAGATTGAAAAAGCAAGAAAATAGCCAGTGAGAACGACGCACCATGATAACATAATATGACATTGAAATTCATAGCAAACTCCCCGTTGCCAGGAAAATGACAGAGATGATGGGGGCATTAGTGGTTCTCTTCTGCAGCTCCTTTATGTAAATTCTGGTCTTAAATGAGAGTACATGCCGGTTTATGCTCTGTGTTATGGAGAAGCCTGACTTCTTTTATGACAGAGCACTCAAGCACAAAGACACATTTTATTGTCGCTGGGGCAGTTGAAACGGTTGTGGTTTTATTGCCTATAGCTCCAACCTCGGCTGTTCACTTTACACTTTGAAAAGAAGGCTTTGACCTCAGCCTTGGTTCTTTTTTTACACTGACATTGAAGGCAAAGTCCATATCCTCAAATATTTGGAAAAATACACCACCAGCAGTGGTGACCTGATAACAAGCGAGAGAGAAAGCATAAAGCTTACCATTAACCTGATAATTGTGCTGAACATGTGCTGGATGATTAACAAACTTGCCAATTAAAATGGGCTGGTCAGTCAGCAGCTTCTTCCTTGCGTTTCCTTTTTTACCATTATAGTGCCTTAGTCCACTTCACCCTAATCATTTTAATGGCTTACACTGAATAATTTTGATTATAACAAAGACATTGTTCATTTGTACTTTTGTCATTGTTTTTTACTTAAAACCAGTTGTTGTTTTTTTAAGTTAAAATGATTCCCTGTGCAGTAAAATGATTTCCTATGCAGTGCACACAGGTAGACTGTTGCTGCTTTGGATACAATCAGGTGAAAAGGAACTGGCTGCCCATGGGTGATTCTTATTTAAATTGGAAAGCTTGTTAAAGGTGAAAAAAACAATCAAAAACTGGTTTGGCATGATTATTGAAGGAAGGGGAGTTCTCTACTATTCCTCCCTCTTTGTAGCTCATCAGCGACCAATCAGGAAGTGTTCGGAGTCTCTCGCTCTTGTTCCATTAAAGGAAACCTGCATTACATGTCTCAGTATGTCTCAGAAGAACAGACGTCTCTAAGCTCAGGTGCAGTCTTCCAAGACACATCTATCTCTGTGCTGTTTTCAATCTATCACCTTAATTACTTTCATTTCCATACCACCGTCCATATTTTATTGCCTCAAATTAATTTACATGTCAGGACAAATTGGTTGTCCTTGACTTTTTTCCCCCTCTGTGTAGCTTGGCACAGTGCAACTATGGTTAGAACACTGGTACGTGGAGAGGACAAAAAAAAAAATCAGCATTTCAGTTTCATTGACCACACACAACTTGAGATTTATGTTATTTAAAAAAGTCCCCCTGCTTTACTGTATTTTTGTTCTTATGAAAAGTGACATCTGGGGGAAGGATTGAAGAGGAGCAGTGGGTCAGAACCTAACTCCCCTTACCAGCTGTCTCCTCGGCTGGCCAGACACGCACTTCCCCCAGACGAGGAGGGAGGAAAGCTTGTGACCACGTCTCCTAAGAACAGGACATCGCCTCCACAACAAAACCCTCTCTGCTCCCCCGCATTCATTCTTCCATATCAGGGGAAATCACGCACTCTGTCACAACCAGAAGCGACCAGTGGGTCAAAGCACAAAGACTGGGGCGGAGAAGCGGGGAGATCCAGGCGATATCTCTAAAATTTAATTTGAAATGAAAAAAATGGCAATATCCTCAATGAAACAGAGCTCAGACTGCACTATCATCTGACAATCTCTAAAATAGATCTTCCTTTCGGTTAGACAATAGAGGAAAGGGCTCTGAGAGCCCACAGAGATACCTGGGCGCCGTAAGTAGGTGTGATGTGTCATTAATCAGTGCAGGGGCTGTTCCCTGGTGACGTAGGGGCAGGGTAATGAATTCCTCCAGGAGACAGGGGGCCCCGCAGCGCTCCTGTAATGAAAGGCAGAACCCCGTGGCCCTGCCACCGCTGTGACTCCTGACCCGCTGGCATTAAAATGAAATGAAAACCATTACCTCCAGTCTTCACCTCACCAGGGGGGCAGGCAGGGCCAAGCCGTGCATCCATAAATAACACCTCCGCCAGACACGACAGCAAGGTGCGAGGAGTTAAGAATCCGGGGGGCCTCAAAGCACATCAAATCCTGTTGTCTTTCATCCCGGCGCACGGAAGTGCACACAGGAGAAAAGATGAAGAGGAGAAAGGGGAAAAAAAAAAAAAAAAAACTCTCCATGTGTCACTTTTAAGGATGGGCCCGTGGGGGGGCGCCGCGCGGAACGTTCACCCCAAGGTAAGCGTGACATCCATCACGGCCTGAATGGGCTGTCGGATGCACCGTACAGACGCGCCGTCTGCTGTCGGCTGCTGCCGAACCGCCTGCAATCAATCAACGGCCTTCTCCTTAGAACAAAAGCCCACACTATCCCATAGTCGTCTGCACTGGAATTTTCCTGGCAGATGCTTCACGACTTCCTGCAACAACCCCCCGGCAACACCGGGCGTCGGTGCACTTCCTGTTTGAGGAGATCGTAACCCCAGCTGGGCCTTTTCTGAGGGAGATGGTTTGGCAGGCTTCATCAGTGCCTGCAGCAGCGTGGCTCTGTCTCAGGCTAATCTGCTTGAGTGCATCCTGGTGACTGAACATATCCCTTTGTTCTGCACTTTCAACAGAAACACCCAAAACCTCCTCTATTGATGTTTTTTTGTTTGTTGCGCTTTGTTGTGGTCTGCCTGTGATTTATCAACTGGGAGAGATTCATGGCCACGGAACAGAAAAGTCTGTTGTTCTCGGACTTCTTAAAGAGCGGTGAACTTCCTCACCGTCCTCAGTGCAAGATAGACATTAGATGAACACATGTGCGAACTCTAGTGACCCTCTCTCTGTCTCTGGCTCCTCTCATCTCACCATTTGGATTTAGGATATGTTTTTGAATGCTGCAGCACCAGCAAATCCATCCAAGAACAGAAAGCAGAGTCTATCCAGCAGCGCTGCTGCTCAAACAAAGGGTATGAGATGTGATGATACATAAATTATTAGAGCAGGGCCCTTTCCCCTTCCGCATGAAGCATTTCGGTTAATTTGCGCGGTAGAGTTGAGAGCTCCTCTTCATCTCCCCCACCCTGTGCCTCTGCACACCCTGACCTGTGCATTATGATGTGAGAGTGTCAGACAGACAGACGCAGCTAATGAAGGCTCTTACGCGCTGCAGCCTAATGGGGTCCCCGGGGTACCCCGCCCCTGCCGGCATCTCATTGGTCAGAGGAGCCAGCGATAACAAAAACCTGTCATGTTGTCAAACACCTGGGTGTTCTCAGCTGCATAAGTACATTAGAGACCCCCTGCTCCCACGGATCTGCCTCCAGCTTCCGAGGCTGAGCTGAATATTGAATCTGACTGGAGAGGCTTCTGATGTTAAAGGGTATAAAGGGATTTTTAAATGAGGAGCGGCGATGTCTGGGCCTTCCTTGAATTCTCGGTTCTATTGAAGAAGGTTCTCAGAACTAGGGCCTGAGGGACAAAGCCCTGCTTTCCCAGTTACATTACCGGTTGGGGCGTCTTTTCATCGAGATTCAGAGGGGAGGTCAGCGGGGGTCAGCTCTAATAATCGGGTCCCCGCCCAGGGGCTCCATGTGTGGCACCCTGACCTCCGCCCCCTTTTGGTTACAAGTCTCCTCCAACTAACATGTAGGTATGCCCCCTGCACCTTCCTCAGGGAGGTCAGGCACACTAATCGAATCTCACATGTTGACCTCTGCCAGTTTACTGTGCAGCCTGACACGTTATCAAACCCAGGCGCCACGCGTACGTGACCCATTCACAGCATCAATCATGCGGCCAATGACAGGTCTGAGAGCTGGGGACTTTCAGCGAAGGAAAGTTCTGATTACATGCTTTCATTGATTTCTTACTTACCACAATTACAGGCAATTTAAAGGCAGGCAGTGCTGACCGACGGTCAGAGCTGCGGCTAACGCCGACCACTTCCCTCACAGAATTATTTTAACCAGCCAAGACTGGCGTGGACGTCCTCCCTGTAAAAGCTGTTTAAATTTAGCCTCATCGCAGTGTTCAGACCCATCCACCAATTTTGCCCTCTGCTGGTGGGGAGACCCGGAAGAAGAATCACAGAGAGCGCTCCAGGTCATTAAGTGTTACTTCTCCCTGTCACCACTCTCTGGCTTCCTCAAGCGCAATGTCATTGTCAGTGCAATGTCAAAGCTGGGCAGCTAAATGCCAATATAATGGCGGCCATACTGTGTCACCATTCAGTGCAGTTCTGCACACCATGTGCGTACAGCAAAAAAAAACCCCAAAAACAGCAAAGCACCCCATAGGAACGTAGGTCACAGAGGACAGGGAGGGGAACAGAAAGACACAAAAAACAAAAAAACATGCGCTTCCTGCAAAACAACCTCATTCATCCATCCCAGACAAGGGGGGAAGCATTTTACATGACGATCAATGTCATTGTCTCAGGCTGCTTCCCGCTGCCCTCTGGCTCAAACCGGCAGCGGTGAGATTGTTTAATGTGTTTGTCAGAAACCCAAACAGCTGTGCACTCAGTGCCCTCTGATACCAGCACGCTAGCGCAAGCAGCAAGGGGGGGGGGGGGGTCGGCATTAAAAAGCTATCGCCTGGAAATGCCAGCACTGAGCAAATGGACACGTTATCGCAAGTGCAGGTCCGCAGGTTGGGGGTGCTGCCTTTGTGGGCGCTCCTGAAGGAACCCATCCAGAGCAATCCGGCTGTGTTCCATTATACACACACACACACACACACACACACACACACACACACACACACACACACACACACACACTCTGCCTAATGGTCTCAGTCTGTGGCTTTTAGAGGAACACTGGTGAGACAAATGAATAAATAAAAGCAAGCCGCTCGAGCGCTCAAGTGCTTTGGTCCTTTGACCTCCCTTTCTCGGCGAGTGGATGTTTTGGGCCACGAGACGTCGCCATGCATTGGCTTACACAAGAGGAGAAAACCTGCGTGGCCCTGACAGAAGCTCTTAGGAGATTTAGTGGCTCTCTAGCTAAAGAGGGAAACAAAGACACATACAGTAGCCTTCTCTCAGAGGCATGAAGAGAAAAACCCACAGAAAACACGCAACTCACTGTAATAAGAGAACTGTCAGGTGGACAGTTATGGAACATTCTTGAACTTTCTGAACATTCTGAATTCTCCCAGGAGAGGAGAATCCTCTGTAGACACTTATCTATATACAAGGGTGTGTAATCAATGGCTTAGCATTTAGCGTAATCCCTATGCATCACAGTGATCGATTCCTGCCCCGGGAATGCCGCTCTACCTCATTACAATGCTCTGTCTCCAGCTATCACCGCCCCACACAAACAGAGGAAAGCTTCCCTTTGCCAAATTAGCATGATAATTGTCCCGTTTATCTGAACAACACAATGACTGGTTAAACATCTTCGGGGCCCAATTTATCAATGGATTATCTCCCGGCAACAGTGGTGAGCGTCGTCTGTATTTATGACTTCACCCCCTTCAAAGACATCTGATGCAGTGTAATTTGGGACATGATGGACAATTTTTTAATGACTCTGCTCTGTGTGACAAAAGCCATCTCCGTTAGTGATATTCACAATTTGAATTATCTGAGGGAAAAATAGCATGTGTGTTCCCTGACGGTGGGAGGATTCTGTTCCAACACGGAAAGGGCATTTCCTCTCATGAGGTGGTCGGTGCAAAGTCTGTCTCCCATCAACACCTTTTATGAGCCACTGTTTCTTACCTTAATGAAGGCCTTTTAACAGGCACTTCATGGTTTGTGATAATAATGGTATAACCCTGGGACTGGAACCAATTAACCTATGCAGGCTGTCACCTTGTAACTCTTCTAGCGCACTCAACAACAGAAAGACTCCTTAGGGCCATCACTAATGAATGAGTGTCCAAGATATATTCTTGTGTCAAATATGTTAAAGATATTCAGTATATATTAGACAGAAATAAATGATTTCTACTGTCACAATACAAAATCAGGCATGATTGATTTTTTTAATATGCATGAATTGAAGGATTATATTCTGCAACATGTGCATAAAATTACATATCTGAATTTTCAAGCATGGCAATAACTGCCACACTATATTTTAAAATGTGTTTGATGTGTATCCTTTATCTTCAGAATTTCATATTTGACCTTGCACACACCTAAAATGTGACTTTTTCAGAAGGCTCCTTGGAGCTTTGAGATGCAGCATTCTTCCTACCACCTGGCCAAGGCCTGACGTTTTTTCTGCACGGGTCTCCAGAGTGACCTTGATCATCCTCCTTGCTCCACATCAACAGCTCCATGCCTTTCCAATCTAATTTGATAGTAATTAAAATGTAACTGCCACTTGACGAGGAAACAACCATCTGTGGCCTGGCGTATCGCTGGAGCTCTGGGCTCAGCTTTAGAGGATCCGCAGAGAATGAGCCATTTACATTCTCACAATGCAGAGTGCCAATGCATTAAAAAAAAACACCCTGCTCTTTACATTTTTTTTTCATTTTCTGATTAAATTGGAGTCATTCCGAAAGGTCAGTAACATCAAAACATAACACTGTGAAGATGTCGCATTGGGGAAAAAGGATGACATTCCCCACAAACACGTTTCCAATCTTCGATAACGAGCACAAACTCGCGGAGCTGAGGGTATGCAAAGTAGCTTGATTACTAAACATAACACAAATCCATTAGCTTCTGTCTCGTTAATTAGCGACAGAAACCACTGAACCGCACCGTGGTGGTGTTAAACTGTCAAAGGAGGATGTTAATAGCTTATATCTGTATTTGGCTGGTGTGAACCAGTGTGTGTTAGCATGCTCCTCCATCCTGCTACGCTCACCTCCTTTGATGAATAGCCATATGATATTGCATTGAGTCTACTACTGAGTGGAAGTGGTGGGGTATACCATTCAACTGCAAGAAGGGTGAGTTGCAGGGGGGTGTGTGTACCCCCTCAGGCTTTACACGTTGTCACCTGGGGGTTCTGCTGACCAAGGTCAGTTCTGGAAAGCCAAATTACAGCCAAATTTTAACCCGTAAAGACTACAAAGGTCTAAACTTGGTCAACCCTAGCTGACAAAGTCTCGTCCCCACAATACACCAAGTGTGACTTTAGTGTTTAACAAAGCTTTGCAATGTTGGCAATAAGAGAAGCTCATAATTACATAGTGGAGTGCTTTACAGTTGCTCTGGTCCTCAGCTACCATAAACATCCTCGTGAGAGATACTGAGGGCAAACTCGGTGTAAGGATCGCACACACTTTTTTTTTCACACCACATACACTGTCCGATGGAGCACTTTGATATTCACTAGTTGAATAACCTCTTCAGTATGACTTTCAAAAACACTTAGGGGAGGATGAAAAAAAAACTCTGACTCTTATGTTGATTGAATGTGTGATCTCATGCTAAATTATGCTATTATATGAAAATGGCCTACCATTAGTGGTTCCCAAATGTAGCTTTTCCAGAAAGACAAATCTTTTGATGAATGTGGGAGACCTTTTGAACCCCCATTCAAGAAATACTGCCAAATGAGTAATTCTAGCTATGGTCATCGCCCATTCAATTAATAGAAAATGACCAGTGTGGTAACTAACAGCTAATTTCCTCATCACTATCTATGCCACAAAAACTGCCATCTGGTTGATCAGCACAGAGGAAGAGCCGACATTTCAAACCATTTTGTCATAGAGATATTTCTATGCGTATATTTGTTTTTATTTTATCTCCTCCCATTTTGCAGAAACTCTTCCCTCCCGTTCATCATGTTACCATTAGCCTTGTGTTGTCTGTGCTAACAGGTGCCTGTTTCTGCCCTCGGCTTCACAGCACCGCAGTCTAGCAGCTCATGTCTGAATCGGGGACATTATGTATGCACTGTTTAAGCAAAACATGGCAGGGCAGACTTCCCGATCGATGGGGCTTTCAATGCTCTGGAGTGATTCCCCAGGGGGCCCCTGGGAGTGGCACCGGCCCCCGCTCCGTCTGCCTTGCCCAATCTCACAGCCCCTCTCTCCTGCATTTCTCTGCCTTGCTCCATGTTGAGACCGATTGATTTCAGACCAAAACCAATTGCACTGAAAGGCTGACAAAATGCCAGGAGTACCATACTTCTTATAACTCTGCCCTGAACACACAAGCACACACACACACATACACACATACACACATACACACACACACACACATAAACACTACTCATCACCCATTTTAAAAAAGAATGGCCTCCCTTTGACTGTTAAATTTGGGCCTGCCAGTTGACGTTACCCACTCAGGCCACACCTCCTCCTCTCATTTCTGTTTTTTTCCCTCTCTGAGTTACTGCGCCCATCCCAAGACGAGTGATGGAAATAAAATAAGACTGAAAATGCAAATGACCTTCTTTAATCTCAGCGCAAACAGTGGGAGATTAAATTAAGGCCTTCTGAGACTCCCAGAGACAGAGAAATTACAGCAGAGGGGAAAAAAAATGACCTGCACCCCTCCCTGCCTGGGAATCCAGCTCTTTGTTTGCCTCTTGCTTTGTTGAACCATTAGCAGCCATTCAGACCCCTTTAATAATTCAAACACAGAGGGCGCGGTAAACACTGCAAGCGCAACCCAACGAAATCCCATTAACTAAAAAATGAATTATTTGTACCTTACATCTGTGTGTGGCCACACATCAGGGCTCCTAACAATTTCCTAATGGTTCCATTTATAGGCTTTTCCGGGGCATCCTGCACCTTCTCTGCGGATTAAACTGTGTCAGTATGCTATTTTCCAGAACGAGGGGGGTTTCATCAGGCAGCTTCCACTGCCCCTTGCATTGAGAATCAAACTCAAGACTTTTGTGGAAAATATCCTCATAATAGAAATGGCAGCACTGGGTGAGTGATAATGAGCCTGATTGCCAGCAACACTCCCCTGCAGGGCTGATACTACAGGAGAATGTACTTAATGCCCTGCCTCCATCCATATCTGATTTTAGCAGTAATTACTCTCTCGTGCTCTCCTATGGCTTGGCAGCATTAGTCCTATTGTTCGTGAAATGAACAGCAGCAGCAGTGTTGGCAGCCCCACACCAAAGCCCACAGGCAGACCCAGCTCCTTCCCCATGCGCTTCCAGGGGATGTCTACCTCATGCCATTTGCAGATATACCAATTGAGCCGGAGACTCAGGCCTCTGCTCTCGGCCCCTGTGCCGCTTAGTCCTCCGTGCCGGGGATCTCTGTAAGGTGGGCTAAAGACCGCCACAGGGGCGATCTCAGGGAATAACAAAGAGAATGCCACTCTGCGTGAACTTCAGTTGGCGAGAACTCCTCCATCTCCCACATCGCCCCCCCCCCTTCGCAGCTTCTGAGGCTGGAGTGCAAGCTCTGCTCTACTGCCAGGTCAGAAGCGGGTGGCTGCAACAACTGGGCTCACTGTTGGGCCGTACCACACAGCCACAGAGCTGATCAGAGAACAGAACGCTCTGTGCGTTGCCACAATGCAAAATCACAGGCGGTTAACACTTTGACGAGTGGAGAATGCCACGATACACGCGCTTTCATGCAGGCACAGCGATGCGAAACCTCTCATTGCTTCTCCCGATACAGCCGTTGCGCTCATTTGGAGAATTATTCCCTAACTGCACGGATTTAATCTAAAATGAACTTCTTGTGCTTCGCTGATTTCTGTAACAGCAGCCATAACCTCAGGAATTAGAGCCCCTAACAGGAAAAGAGAACCAACCATAAAGACGGTGTCTGTTTCATGGAATAAAAACGTGAGTGAATGTAATTACCTGGAGCAAGAGATAACATGCTCCAGTTATATGGTGCTTGAAATTCAGACCCGAAAACACAGCCTTCCAACATTACTCTGTGCGGAGAAAAAGTCAAAGCACAGCATTTCAAATGACATGCACTGTGCTTTTCAATGGTTTGGGGCTATAATGATTCTGGCCACTACAAAACCATTCCCCCCTCTACGGTTCATATGTTTCTACCTGCGCTTTTGTTAGCCCTCAAGCCCACGGCTACCGCCTTTTTACCGGGATTGTTGTCACAGAATGAAATGCAACAACAACATCATGAAATCCATTTGCCAGTGAGGTCATTCATGCTGACCTCCTTCAAGGGGCTTATGACAGCTCTTCCTGAATCAAGGAATTGTGTAAAAATGAATAGTGTTTTAGGAAATCCCAAATATATTGGATTTTACACTGACATCCAGTTTTAGGTATATACATGTATTATTCATTACACATATACAATATGTGTTGCAATATTGATATATAATTAACATATAAATGATCATATTATTGAATCAATTGTATAACGTTTACAACCTTTAGCTGGCTGGGTTGAGATGCCCTCTCTGTTCTGTGGTGTTTTCGACATGAGAAAAATGAAAAAGAACTGCATGCCGTGCAAATATTTTTTCCTAGTTTTCTGCTTTTCAATGACCTGTAAAATATCACTACCGAGCTCTTATTGTTTTGTCTTTGTGGTGTAGCTCGGACTCACAGTAAAAAAAAGTGGCATCTCTCGCCTTTCCCTCACACGTTGTTTTACGGCTCCCAAACGACTTGGGGAAGATGAGATCCCCAACACAGCTTAACATCTGGGCGCTTTACTGCCGAGTCCTCATAAATAAAAGATAACTCCTGCCGACCGCATGCAGTCGCTGCCTATATAAATCACCTAAATGGCTTTCCCGTGCGTCTCTGCTCTTTCCCCCACCAGGAGGAGAGAGGAAGAGGCCGGAGTAATAGGACCGGTGATGGGAACCAGCGCATTTTCACTTACGCACCACATCGGCGTGGATCTGCTCGTATATCAAACCTATGCACCGTGGGGTCCTTGGCCTGGGCTTAGTGCTACGGCTCCAGGGCGCTCCCGCACACCTCTCTGACGTAGACACAAGTGTAGCAACCGTTTAGCAAACAGAACGTCTGGAATTGTGCTGCTAATTAAATATTCAGGAGATGGGCGCAACATATCAAGTGAGACCCAATCAGAACCTGTGTTAAATTTCCATGCAATCTTTAAAACACAGTCTGCACCCTCTGTGCCTCAAAGTGGCCTTTTCTGTGTTTGTATTGTTTTTGTGTGTTCTCCTTTTGTATGTTTTTTTGGGCATCACAGTACAGTCTGTTCGACGATTATGAGTCCTTTAAAATTCCCTTATTCTCGAATACTGCAACACATCTTCTTAAATTTCAAATGTAGCGTTTTTATTTTGTGAAGGCACACCCACTGACAGGTACTGTACACACTCCGCACGGGAGCCAGGCTCACCCACTGTATCGCAGTGCTGTGACGAGTGTAAACAATTCATTCAGAACCTCCATTAGCGTTCTCCGCTATCATGGCACTCAGGCGGGAGACAGTCGTAATCATTTTCCGGCGGCGCAGCGTGGGTATGCAAATCCGCAAGCCGCCTCTACGCTCTGGCAGGCTTCAGAGATTTCTGCTTCGGAGGAGAGAAAAGCTGAAAGTCTGAGCTGTTTGCACAGCGGGCTACAAACGTGCACGCACAGGTGCTTTGTTTAGCCGTTATCACCGCACTTTGTAATACCACAGCCCATTTCCCTACACGTACGCTTCCTGCCTCCAACCTTCCTGGCGAATTCTGTAACACGAGCACACAGGACGGGACCTTCACTTGACACCTGGTCGGACTTGATGGATAGCAATTTATGGCACGGCGTGAAACACGAATTACTTATCAATAACCACGGCGCAGAACGGTACATGCTTCCTGCCAAGCGCCGGGGACATTTATAAATGAAATAAGTACATTTTCCTGTGACATCTAAACGATTTCTAGATATGTTTAATCCTGCGAGACAGGAAGCCCAATTCAGCTTCAAACAAAACCTAATTATGTCAGTCTCCTCTGCCTGATGATAAAGGATAATTACTTTTTTATTCGCCGCTTCCCTAGAATACATTTTCCTGACATGGAAATGTAACCTTTAACGAACATGACTTGATTGATGAGGTGGTTCATTTCCTCATTTGAAATGATTACCGATTACAATCTTCCCTCGTTTTTTTCTTCCCAAGTTACTTTCAAAGAAGCAAAGCGCTTGGACAACTTTGTACTTAAGTTACAAGAAAAATAATTCCAATCAAATTTTCTTTACCCCCAACATCAACAGCTTTCATATGAAGTGGGGATTGCACACAGCAGAGTAGGCTGTGCCTCTATCCTGGCTGAGAGTGTATGCATTCATATTACACAGGCCTGACTAAAGTGTTAGACAAGGACAGTGGCAAACTCCAGTCACCCAGTGAAATATACACAGGTCGTCTGGAACACCTACTTTTTCATATAAAGAACAAATGATATGGCAGTCATCTACAGGAAGACATCTACAGGAGTTTCATGAGGAAGACTCACTGAGAGAGAAAAGTACAACAAAAACAATTCCTCATCGTCCGTCAGATCAGCCATTTGTCAGAAGTGCTCCATGCATGCCATGGAGAGGGTAAAGAGAACACGATCATCATGCTGTCATACTTCTTGTTCAGTGGCCTTCATTCCAACTCAGGCATGGCACTGGTTCATATGTCCTCCACAGCACGCCAAACACACTTACTGTAGGAATCAAACTGAACCATGTGCCTCCAGTTCCTTTCAGAAAGGAAACCAGTAGGGCTGGCCTTAAAGTATATATCTGCTGTCCCGCTTGACAGCTGATAAATGTGCAGTAGCACTCCTAACCTGGTTACTCTAGGCTCTCCCAGTGATAGGGGTTATTGGCTGTTTAATACCGCTGAAATACGATTATTTCTTCTCAGTGCATTTGTGGCCTGACAGAGATGGATGACGATTATAGACTCTGAAACGGGCAGAGCGTTTTTTAAAAGGTTAGTCCAGACGTAAAAGCCAAAGAGTTATATTTTCTGACATTCAAGGTCGCAGGAGTCGAGAAGTAAAAGCAGGAAAAAAGAGAGAGTGGGAGAACAGATTAAGGTCACTGAAGACTAAACCCGTGTGCACAATGCACTGCATGATACCGTAGGTCACTGAGAAATGCTAAACGTTGCAGGACGCTAACATCTGACTTCTCACTGTGCCTCTGTGTGACACTGTATTTCAAAATGGGGGGACTGAGGAGTAGTGCAGTGAATCATTTGATGTAAATCATGTTAATTGAGTTTGGAGCCCTAACCGTCTGGTGACACGACCCTAACTCCTTTGGATTGTGTGTATTCATGGGACACATGAAGTCCATATGCTCTTAATTTACTTAAAGGCCACCTAGGGATGTTCTCCAAAAAAAAAAAAAAACAAAAAAACAAAACAATGATTAGCAGGTTATCTTGCAATTACCATCTGGCATATACTTCTACACTTAGATTAAAATACCATTTTTCAAAAAAAAAAAAAAAAAAACACATACTTGTACCATATTTTGTACATAAATTGAACCCAGGGGAAACGCACTTTGGTGGGCATTAACAAGCACACACCAAGTAAATGACCCTTACCAGGCAGATTTACAAGGGTGTTCAATCAACCACTTGCCCAAGGATGGACCTTCATAGACCCACTATAGATGGCTTAAGAAAGTCACACAATTCTACAGATAGCAGGTAAATATAAGTCACACCCTGTACCGGCACCTGGATGCACTGGGAACAAGGCACTTGGAAACTAACTGATAAACATGGCTGGATATTGGAAATCAATAGATGTTTGTCCTCACACTCCCTTAAATTTTTATGTACTGCACTTCAGACAAGTTGGATGCTAAATGGAGAACATTTGTGAGAGGAAGACTGATGAATGTTCATTTGTTTAAACGATGTATCGTAATGGCATCCTCTAACGTTAAATACCATATAAACAGTCTAGAAAAGTTCTGCTTCAAGGGTCAGATGCAATGGCTGTGGATGCACTCAAAAAGACCATCCATTAAAAAAAAAAAAAAGAAAAAAAATGTTGGCTAATCCTTGTCACCCGCTCTGAGAAAACTGGATGGGCAAATCCCTCTCTCTTTCTCTCTCTTCTGGCAAGTCGATTCAGAGCCCATTCTGTCGCTGGTGAATGGCTTTAAAATAGTGGCTTCAGCTTAAATAGCTGAGAACGGCAAAGCATCTGCATTTTCCTCCAAATACAATTAGCTGTGGTGCAACGAGACTGGCCTCCGCGTATTCTCCCAGCGTTTGATGGGGAGCCAGCCCAATGCCTTCGTCCAACTCGCTGCTCCTATCAGCCATTGCTATGCAAAACAGAATCTCCCCCTGCAATCCTTCCCAAAGCCCCTTTCTCTGGGCCCGCTTTGTCCAGGAGGACTAATGCGTGTAATGTTTTCAAGCAAGGATGGAGGCTTTAAGCAAACACACTTCTTTTGAGCACTTTCCCCACAGATTTTTCCAATGGCCCAGATGGCAGTGGGAAAAATGTCATATTGTCCTTTAGGAAATGAGGGGAAACGCTGGGAAAGATGAAGCAGAATGCTCAAAGTTGGCCCGGCAAGCGCCTCGGCAAATGGAAGACCTACATAAGGAGTTTCCAAACAAGAGCTGCTCTGCTAGGGTAGCTCTCCAGCATCACAGCGTTCTCTACTTTGAATTGAGGTCATTCTTGTTCACTTGGTTATTCTTTCAAGTAATCATTTCCAAAAAAGCACAATTTTTGAAATAGAGGATTAGGGTTCACGGAGTATCACAGTAGCAGCAGAATACAAAGAGGGGAAGCTGATATCAATGGTTGATTTTTTTAATTCAATAAAATAGACATAATGCTTAAAGAACAATTTCATTTATGAGTGTAGGCCTGTATGTGTGCAAGCATATCTTTGCGAGTCTGTGTGTATGTGACAGAGCAAGAGTGTGTGCTGGGATAGGTACGTGAGTATGTATGTGCATGTATGTGTGTTTACGTATATGTATCCGTGTATGCGTGCACATGTGTATGTGCCTGTTTATGTGTATATATGTGTGTGTATGCATGTGCATGTGTGTAGGCATGTTTCTATGTGCATGTGGAGTGGGTCACTAGGTCTGGGTGAATCCTCTGTCTCTTTGGTTCTTTCACTGTCTATTGTGCCAAAAGAGAGAATCTCTGAGAGACAGGGAAAAGGGACCTTTCACCCTCCAGAGTCTTTCAGGGGTGAACAGCGGGCAGGGTTGGGTGAAGGGGGGGGGGGTCACAACCCATTTTATGAATGAAGCCCTGACACGGCTGCTGGCTGGATGGGAAAGACAAACTAAGAGTCCTTTTGTATGCTGTGTGAACCCCTGCACCCTCGGTCCACCAGAGCAGCTTCTCTTCTCTCACGAAAGAGACTCTTATGTGATGTCCATCCCTTTCATTTGGACTTCCAGTAACAATCACATGCGGCAAGCACATGGCTTTGAAAGGTATCATTTCTGTGATATCACACAGGTAGCCGATTATGTGATGCGGAAACCAATGTCTCTGACAGCCTGACAAACACACCCCCCTCTCTTCCAGTTTAAAACTTGATCACTCTGGCTTATGAATTTCCACACAGAAACATCCTTATATAAAAAAACAGACATGTACTGACTGTATTTGATCTTTGTGGTGCTTAATGAAGCTGCTTTATCTCAGACCTCATAAATATTTAGAAGTGCCTCAGTACACAGTGCAGAATAAATTAAACACAGAGAAGGAATAGCCTTGAAGAAAGAGAACAATAAACCTACATATAAGACACAAAGCATCTGTCAGCATGTAATCATCTTACCGCATATAAATGTGACCCATAGTGTATGGTGGGACTAGACAACACGGTTCTTCCAGCCTCCCTGTATTTGTTCCCTGAAGTGGTACCAACATTGCTCTCAATTCTACCGCAAGATCAATTGTAAAAGAATGGTTGATGTATGAAGGCGCGCGTTTTCCACACAGCACGACAGCTTTATATGATTAAAATTGACTGGCAGCACTGAAGGCATGCACACCTCCCCGCAAGTGCACAAACGTGGAAAGCTCTCTCGGGAGGCAAACCAGAGAGCTCATTCCGGCCCCTCGTGGAATGGCTGTGGCCATAAAGCACCTCCACCGTGGCAATCAATCTGCCCGCTCCCGTGGGCGCGAGGGGGGGGCGGCGTGCAGCAAACGCCACAGCTCCCATAGGCCGAGGGGTCAAGGGGTCGGCAGTGGAAAAAAAAAACCTGGAGCAGCAGCCTCTGCTCTACCTGCACGCTATCACCCGGACCCACGGCGACACCTCTCACGCCCAGTGTGCCGATAAATATTTATCACGGCGTCTCAGCCGAGGGGCAGAGAGGCACTTGCGGTTACGATGACAACGGCTTCCTGCGAAGGCTTTCCAAAAGGGCCAGGAAATAAAAAGCGAAGAACATTTCATTCAAGAACAATGAAAGGCCGCAGCTAGAGGGGCTTTGCTGGCAGATGCCGGTGAAAAGGAAAAGCAAACAATGTCACAAAAGCGAAACGCTTCCTGAACGCGTGTTTCCCATTACGCCGTGGAGTCTCAGAAATGTAACCTGTTTAAAGGGGAACCAATGTGCCCCAAACAGCATGAAAAACAGGGGGGCTCTTTGTCTATCTGTCCTTCCTCTGCTGTGCAGAGAATCCAAGACATTCATTATTTCTGACAAGACGTCAGTATTGAGGGAGCGTATTGGCCTTGCACTGAGCACCTTTATCCAATGGGCTCCAGGCGATGGGATCATTTCCATAAGATCCATCGAGTGCGCTATACCCATTTCCATGAGATCCGTGAGCTGCGCTCCTACAGAATCCATCAGTCATACACTCCGATCATGTGCTGCTGATCAACATTCAGCTGGCGAGAGATGAACACCCCTCACCTGGGCCGCTGAGCAGAGATCAAATACCTCTGGCCAAGGGTCAGGACTGCGCGGCTGATGCATCGGAAGAGGCAGCTCTGAGAGCATAACCATCACTGCGCTCAGCTCAAAGCATTCCAAATGCACAAAGGCTGCGTACATGAATGGCTCCCAGATACAGACAGTCCCCCAGCAGCAGAGAGGCCACATATACTGACGTAAGGTTGAGCGTTAATTTCCATATGTTTGCACTCAAATTACACTGAGACTTCCCTTTGAAAGTCAAGCAAACATGTAATTTCAGATATACCCAATTATATTCATTTAAGGTGCCTCCATAACCGCTGTGTCCTTTCCATGTAATACGATTTTACCCAATTAGAATGTTACTTAAATTAACCTTTCCTCAGAATACAATTCCTTCTTTGGAGCCTCAATCTCGAAGGCCCAGTAATTCAGATACAGTGCTGGCCAAAAGTATTGGCACCCCTGCAATTCTGTCAGATAATGCTCAATTTCTCCCAGAAAATGATTGCAATTACAAATGTTTTGGTAGTAATATCTTCATTTATTTTGCTTGCAATAAAAAAACACAAAAGAGAAAGAAAAAAAAGTCAAATCAAGTATCAATTTACACAAAACTCCAAAAATGGGCCGGACAAAAGTATTGGCACCCTTTGAAAAATCATGTGATGCTTCTCTAATTTGTGTAATTAACAGCACCTGTTACTTACCTGTGACACATAACAGGTGGTGGCAATCACTAAATCACACTTGCAGCCAGTTAAAATGGATTAAAGTTGACTCAACCTCTGTCCTGTGTCCTTGTGTGTACCACATTGACTATGGAGAAAAGAAAGAAGACCAAAGAACTGTCTGAGGACTTGAGAAGCAAAATTGTGAGGAAGCATGGGCAATCTCAAGGCTACAAGTCCATCTCCAAAGACCTGAATGTTCCTGTGTCTACCGTGCGCAGTGTCATCAATAGGTTTAAAGCCCATGGCACTGTGGCTAACCTCCCTAGATGTGGACGGAAAAGAAAAATTGACGAGAGATTTCAACGAAAGATTGTGCGGATGGTGGATAAAGAACCTCGACTAACATCCAGACAAGTTCAAGCTGTCCTGCAGTCCGAGGGTACAACAGTGTCAACCCGTACTATCCGTCGGTGTCTGAATGAAAAGGGACTCTATGGTAGGATACCCAGGAAGACTCCACTTCTGACCCAGAGACATAAAAAAGCCAGGCTGGAGTTTGCTAAAACTTACCTGAGAAAGCCAAAAACATTTTGGAAGAATGTTCTCTGGTCAGATGAGACAAAAGTAGAGCTTTTTGGGAAAAGGCATCAACATAGAGCTTACAGGAAAAAAAACGAGGCCTTCAAAGAAAAGAACACGGTCCCCACAGTCAAACATGGCGGAGGTTCCCTGATGTTTTGGGGTTGCTTTGCTGCCTCTGGCACTGGACTGCTTGACCGTGTGCATGGCATTATGAAGTCTGAAGACTACCAACAAATTTTGCAGCGTAATGTAGGGCCCAGTGTGAGAAAGCTGGGTCTCCCTCAGAGGTCATGGGTCTTCCAGCAGGACAATGACCCAAAGCACACTTCAAAAAGCACTAGAAAATGGTTTGAGGGAAAGCACTGGAGACTTCTAAAGTGGCCAGCAATGAGTCCAGACCTGAATCCCATAGAACACTTGTGGAGAGATCTGAAAATGGCAGTTTGGAGAAGGCACCCTTCAAATCTCAGGGAGCTGGAGCAGTTTGCCAAAGAAGAATGGTCTAAAATTCCAGCAGAGCATTGTAAGAAACTCATTGATGGATACCGGAAGCGGTTGTTCGCAGTTATTTTGTCCAAAGGTTGTGCTACCAAGTATTAGGCTGAGGGTGCCAATACTTTTGTCCGGTCCATTTTTGGAGTTTTGTGTAAAATGATAATTGATTTAATTTTTTTTTCATTGTCTTTTGTGTTTTTTCATTGCAAGCAAAATAAATGAAGATATTACTACCAAAACATTTGTAATTGCAATCATTTTCTGGGAGAAATTGAGCATTATCTGACAGAATTGCAGGGGTGCCAATACTTTTGGCCAGCACTGTATGTGGATCACATTATTGTTGTATTACGATCCATTTCCGACCAGCTAATGTGTTAAGTTTCCTAATTAGGAACTGAGGTGTAGGCATATTCCCATCTCTCTCTCTCTCCATCTCTCTCCCTCACACACAGAGGTAGAGCAGGATCTACGGCGCTGGAATAATTTCAGCACTGGGCATAAATCCCTCTGAGAGCGGCATCAGACAGCCCAGAAAGAGAGGGATCGAGCGAGACCTCAAACTTCAATTTGCAGTAATTCTGTTATCTGGTGCCTCGGCCCAGCAAGGCGTCGAGGCAGATTTAGCATGTTTCCTTCCTGGCCCATCACAAGCAAACTGGTATTCTGGAGCTTGTGTGTGTGTGTGTGTGTGTGTGCGCGTGTGTGTGCGCTCTCACCATCCATTTGTTTGTGACTGAGAGTGTGAAAACCCTGTGTTGTAATCCTGTACACCTCTGATCTGACAGTAATGTGAGGAATGACATGTGACAGTCATGGTGGCTGACACCCCCTGGCAGCACAAAGGTGTCTTGTTTGCACCCAAGGGCAGTTTCCCTCTATTTTTGGACCTCGCTTTGCAGCGATCAGTGGAGAACTGGCCTGCCTCAGCACAACAACAAGAGGCACTATACTTTTTTCATGAGCGCAAAGTCCGACTTGACCAGTACGTGTGCTAATGAATGCATTATTGATACAGGCTATTAAAAGATAGAGCCCATTGATTGGACTGAGGGCTTGTGGCAGCACAACCACGCTTCCAAGCTGAATTCCCCAAAGCCAAGCGGCACAGATAATTGTATGAAAAATGTGCCAGCTCTAATTCTGTTATCGCCTGCATGAGGCTGGCTTGACGGCGCCAGATTGCCACTAGGATGACGAAAGGGACAAAGTCCTTGATTAACACGAGCGGTGAATCCAAGGTGTGACCTTCAAGTGTTTTGAGCAGAGATACATTCCGATGTCGGGTCTGCCGCAGCAAAGTGGGGAAAAGCCTCGGCCTGTTGCAGTAAACTGAATCACAAATCACATTACTCTCCACATAAATATTCAAGGCACAATTAACGAGCCGTGCATAAATATACTTTACACGCTCGTGTATTGAACAAATGCATCATTCGAAAGCCTTGCCTCTGAAAATAAACGAATTAAAAATGCATGACCGTATACGTGACACGCAGCGAAATTTGCTTTCCCCCCCCGGCGGGATGTTCATCCGAGTTCACGCCCACGGTCCGATCCCGGGCTGTGGCACGGACTCACCTCCACTCTTGCCAACGTATGAACCCCCTAACCTCTGCCTTGCATGCTGGGACAGACGGAGGGGAGAGGGCCATTATACAGGGGCCAAGAGGGTCAGAATAAGGCCTTTCTGAGCTTTTGTGGAGAAGAAGCAAGAAGCAGCAGCATGCTGGAGTAGGGCCACTTTGTGTAGGCAGGATTACTGAAATCTCCTCAGCACAGGTCTGCTGTCCAAGTCTGAGAGGATTTTTATAACCAGTGAGGAGGAAGCAGAGTAACACCCGAGGAAGATGCAAATGGAGGAAAGTTTCTCCCAGTCTGAGTCATTCGGCAGTCCTCCTCTTCAGATTGCTTCATCTAAACTATACTTCATCACGACGCTGCCAGAGGACCACAGCTGCTTCATTTAAAGAACAATCACACGCACGCACACACACAGACACACATGAGCCTTGCTAATTCTGAAAAGTGTGTGTCTGTGTGTGTGTTGGGAGGGAGCTGTGATTGTACCCATTAATGGGGAGAGAGGAGAGCAGCTGTACAATTAATGTGGCACATCTGGAGGGGCATGGTACATGTGTGGCTTGTGTATGTGTGTGTGTGTGTGTGAGTGTGAGTGAGAGAGAGAGAGAGAGATATAGGGGAAGCAGACATAGAAAGGTGTTTTCGCTGCCTGATGGTAATGAAGACTGCAGATTGCCCGCTCCTCATGCATTGTCCACTTCAATATGCCCATGCTGTTCTTTACAGCATTCATTTCCTAACTAGGCCGTAAGTTCCCCTGGGGGTATTTGGGATATCTCTAGAGGGTACTTGCGATAAATTTTGTAATTGATTGTTTTTACATTATACTCAATTTATTCATTAGTTTATTCTTCTGTTTTTTTATATTAAGCTGGTTACAATTTTAGAGGTCTTTGTACCCCCAGGAGTAAATTGATCAATTAGCACACATGTATGCCATATTTTTCACCATTTGCATGCAATCACCATACGTTGTTAACAGAAATTAGGCATTTGCATCGAACTATTATGAATACACAGGACATTGGGACAGGCACATTATGATAAATATTTAGGAAGTCCTGAATCTCATGAAAGTGTGGGCGACATTCTCGATCTAAATCAAATGATCTGAACACTTCTGACAAGAAGGGGTGTTTGCGGTTTGTGATGAGATGAAGGTCGCAGGTCACTTGCACACCTCTACGGCAGTGGCACGCGTGTTTGGGGCAGCAGGAGCAGAGGATTGTGGGTGATGTAGATATGACAGCAGGCTGTATGGATGGATGCTGGAGAGAAGCCCCCCAGAGCGTAGAGGAAAGTTTACAGCAGGGTTGCACCCTTGTAAGCCTTAACTAAACAGTGACATGGAGGGGAAATCTGAATTATACGACAGCGGGATTGCCTTGGGGACAGGGAAGCCAGGGAGATGCCAAATGGATTAGGGGTCACAGAGAGAAAGCAGGGGAGGAGAACAGCATTCATTAGACTCTGCCAAGTTCTTCCCTTCAGGGGGCAGGAAACACAAAATGAATTTTCGTTGTACGAGCAGGCACAGGGACGGAGAGCCCCAGCCATACGGATGCAGGCAATCACACTCTACTCTGCTCCTCAGTCCTGTGAGCATTTAATGGGTATCCACAAAGCTAAGTGGACTTTTTCTGTCAGTTTAGCTCAGTAACAGTGTGCTACTGCTACAGCATAACTACTGTTGCAATCACTACTATACTGTACTGTTACTAGCAACAGTCACAGTAAAGTATTTCAAAGAAGAAAAAAAAAAAAAAAAAAAACTTTGGCTACGTGGTGTTCTGGCAGTTGCTTAATTCCTCTCAGTAACGTTGCAATACACACTTTCCTCCAATGGTCTCAGCGGGGTGCCTTTAGATATAAGCAGCAGATTCTGCTCAAACGATTTGCCTTGGCTTTCCGTTACTGCCTCAGTTCCGAAGCCCCTCCCTCCCCCGGCAATCCTCCCTGACAGCATACACTCGAAGCAAATGCTTCTGGGTCCATGCAAAACCCAGTTTTTAAAAAAAAAACGAAGCAAAAGACGACGCTGCCTTATTTCCTCAGAGCTTCAGAGGAGCCCCTGGAAGATCAGAGCTGTTCACGGGACGCATGTCCGCTCCGTTAAAAACACCCTCCCGCTCGCCCCCTTGTCCACCCACCCACCTCGCTGCCCTGGGGGCTTATTTCATTCACAGCAGCAGCGCAGCTTGTGATCTCGAGGATCCCACCACGACAGGGAACCCAGCGCTGGCAACAAACCGTCCCTAATGAGCTGGGAAGGCTCAATACGGAAGCGGCGAGTGATCCACTTACCAGCATCCCTGAGTAGGTGGAGGGAAAAAAAAGCCCCTTTCTGGTCAATATCAACACTTACGCACTGCCACTATTCATAACAGCTACAACAGTAGGAGCAAAGTGCTAATATATTACAGCATGCGGCAAGTCTTTCCCCTGCCATGCCTCTGGTGAGCGATTTACATTGTATGAATTTTGACAATAACTGGAGTTGCACCTTGCACCAATTCTGGGGATCGTGCCAGGGAGCTAGGTGATGGTGCTCAACCCCTTCACCTCCCCTCCTTTAAGACAGGGCGCCGATTTGTCCCCTCAGCGAGAGTCGGCCGAGGGATCAGATAAAGGGGGTGTAATTTCAGTCCCCAGTCCCCCCCCTCTCTTGGCGAGCCCACGTTCCGGCTTGCTTTACAGCGGTGGGAGGCCATGAAGATAAGGCAGGACAGATGCGCTTGCCTGCGTGGAACGAGTATTGATCCTCTTACCGTGCTGCGTGGGCCAGTCACACCAGTACCAGAACAAAGCGGGCAGTCCTGCAGCCTGGGAGGTCAGCAAAGCCAGACAGGGCAAAGCCAGCCAAACTGCAGTGGCGACTGGGGCTCAGGTGGGAGACACACCCAAACAGCTCACCCACACCTGCTGGCCAATCAGCTTCCTTTTCTGTCATATAGAGGAAACCAGCTAATTCATTGCTTGTAACACGCTCTCTCTGAGGCTGCCTGTACAGAACAGATAAAGGGCATCTATGGCTCTTCTCCAAAAAAAAAAAAAAACCTCATGGAAAGTGTTAATGTTAACCCTTGCACGCAAGTTATTTCATGCTATGTAGTGTGCGTGTTACGTTACATGGTTTGTTATTTTTTCATTAGCGTTATTAAGCTTAGTTTATAGTTTTCACCGCCGCATTTATTATATTTTTTAACCTTAAATCACTGTTTCCTCAAAGCTAAAATTAGCTACAATTTTTCCAATCTAGTGTTCTAATCGCGCAGGTTTTACCGTACACGCTAAACGGCTAATCACACCGGTGTGACCGTACGCGCGGAAGGGTTAATGTGCTGAGTATTTAAAATGTCAGCTTTGCATAGGCCATATACTTGGTACTGATAATTCCAAGCCCCAACTCATATTTTAAATGCAAAATGAGAGTGGTCAGAATGAACTGGAAATAATTTTTTCTGGGAATCACCCTCAGTCTTGGCCTTGGATTGAACTGTCTTTTTGAACAGCATGGAGGGCCAGCAGGACAATTTCCCTGAATTTGTCATTTGCACTCAAACCATTCAGTTAAGATCTGCCGACCGTGCTCTCCAAGCGAATCCCATGCCATGCATTATTCAGAAGCTTCAATCAGAAGTCACAGATTAAGGTATGGTTGGAGAAAGATAAACACACTTCACCCGCATTGTTTAACACAGGTCAATTACCCATGGCCAAGGGTCACGACAGCATGGCCAACAAACAGGAGGACTCTGTGCTGCTGGTGGCCAAGAGTCAACACTTACAAGGCAATACTTTCTCAGGTAACATGTGCTGTCTAATCAGCCTCCACATTATCCCCCACCCCCTTGGCCAATAGAAGCAGGGTGACCATAGAAACGTGATGATAGTGTCCTTGCTGCTGGGAGTGTAGGGGGAAGGGGGTGAGTGAAGCCAGATTGATTGTCTTTCTTCCACCTGATGACACCCGCTAGACCAGTGAGGAACCCGACTGGAGCGGTCACCAGGCAGACGCGAACAGCTTCGCTGTGTGACTCATTACAGCCATGTTACGCCACAGGAATAACGAATGAGCCCACACCGCTTTCCGCCAGCCCAACCCCGCTGAAAGACGGGCTCCTTGTGAATTCCAGGTCAAGACCTCAGTTTGTGCATGAGGCTCTGAGTGCACTTGCTTTTATGGGATCGAATACAGCTTTTAACACCCTTCTGCTCCTTAATACGGTGTAGCACACACACACACACACACACACAATACTGCATTCCAGCCAGGTTTAGTTAATCTGCACAGAGCAAGTATTGAGCGTGGCTATTAACTCCGTCCTGATGGAACGGCTGTCCATCATTTATGATTACACACCCATATCAGGTGATTCCCCCTTTGTTTAATAATACTATTAATAAAACTATTTTTTATTTAAATGAGTTGTTTCACTTGTGTTAGCCTACTCATCGCAAGATTTATAATAGGAATTTTCATACATACGTCAGGGTTGTCATGGTTTCAGCATCCTTGAATCGCGGGTAACGACTAGGCTACGTTCAACTACTTGTTTTATGCTAGTTCTGTTAGTAATATCCAATACTAACTGAATTAGACAAACCACATGGAGTGGATGTCCAGGACATCATCAACAAGTTTGCGTCAAACCACAACAACCGGCGGATAGTGCTTCTTTGAAAACGTCAGTGGTGAGTTATATTTTTGATTATTTGATTTGCGCGCTGTGCTGCACGCTGTCGCTGCCCTCTCTCTCCCTTTGTGTGTGTGCGTGTGCGTGTGCGTGTGCGTGTGCGTGTGTGTGTGTGTGTGTGTGTGTGTATATGTAACACATCATGTGATCATGTACAGTGTGTAGCTTGCAGTGAAGTTGTGTGCCTGACACCGTGAACAGGTTGAAATAGCTTGAATGGTATTGTAATGGATTCGATGCTGACATTGGCTTGAGCCCTGCCACTGTGTGGGTTAGCCCCACTGTCATTTAGCCAAAAAAATACTCTGGCGCCGCCCCTGACCATGAATGTTTTGAACGGAACTGAACAACGATAATCTCATGAACTTGAAAACTCTTGTGGTGACTGTTTTCTGTGGGTGAATGCGGTATTACATAATCAGTGGCTAATACCACTAAGATCTGTGGGTGTGTACCGATACAGAGCTGCGGTGGATTTAGCTAATACGATATTTGACCTGAAAGTTGTAAGTGTATATGCAGCTTGAGTGAGTGTGTGGGAGCAAGTATTTCATCATTAGGCCTAATCACCAATCAAAAGGTCTACAAAAGAAATAAATATGGGGGTGGATTTACATTGAATTTTTAGAGGTTGTTTGTCAAATGCTGTTGAACAGGATGGTGTTGAATAGAAAACAGTATCAGACAGGGGCAGGGCAGAGAAGCAGATAATTCTGCGAGATTGGCCAGCATTTATTGCTCCTCAAAGCACAAATGGAAGCACAAGTAGTGACGGACCCTTTGAGCATTCTCCTAGTTAGTACGGGAAAGGCTCCAAGAGGCCAGGATGCACTGAAGCGTGAGGTTACATACGTAATTCCATGTAAGAGCCCATCGTAATATCGGTACGTAATGACTTACAAAGAGGATATGGAGAGGTCAAAACGTCTGCCCAAAGGTGATATCCATTTATGGCTCCTTACAGAGGGAATCTTCCTTGGATTACTCCATTGAGGGGATTTTGACACAAATCACAAATAAAATATTCAAAGAATGTGATTTGTCCCTTACGGTGCTGAGTAATAGCGGTACGATAAAGTAAGAGATAGACGGGCTCACCGCCATAATAAATCTGAATTTCATGCGGGATAAATCACAGCATGTCTGCTGGAGAGAAAAGCATACAGATTAAGATTTAGACCCACTGCAGGTTACAGCGAGTCTTACGACAGCAGTAAATTAATTGGTTATGTTAATTGCCTGCCACAACCCCGCCCGGGACAGGCTGGGGGGGGGGGGGACTCCTTGCGCCGAGAACCTCGCGCCCAGAACAAAGGGGGAGAGGACGGCTGGCTTTTTAAAGCAAAGGTGCGATTAATTCCCTGCGGAAAACATTTGCCACATAAAGATATCTGGACAGATGTGGGATAAATCTCCTCTTCCCTGACATGTAATCACAGTGTTGCTCTCGTAGGAGGAGAAAGATGAGAATGCGCGGGCTGAGTTATTGCGCACGGCTCCCTGCCACACTCATTCAGGCTCGTCCCGGACTACACCTGCACTGCACCGCCTCAGAGAGGGGGCTTCACTGCGGGGGGCCCATCTGAAACACACCAAAGTCATAATTACACTAATGGAGTAATGTTAAACCCGGTGTTCCCCTACCTGCCATTTGCTGACAGGTAGTGGCAGCTGATTATGTGGTTAATGAGATTGTTATTTCCAGCACAGCAGTTTTTGTTGCTGGAGAGCAAGGCCCTCGTCACCTGCAGTTTCCCAGTCTTTACGTTAACATCTCTGTCATCTTCGCACGCGTGTCTTCAGGAGCATGGAAACCCCCCCCGCCACCCGCCATGTACCACATCCCCAATAACCAACCCCCAGCCTCACCCAAGCCCCCATCCCCCACCCCTCGACGTTTTCTGCTGATGATTTCACTTTGAAGGAAACACAATTAAAGATAAAAAGAATTTGTCACAATGATTTATCCCTACCTTGTCACCTAATGGAATTTTCACTCCAGAAAGCGGACATTTGTGGTGGTGCTGCTGGTGAAGTGGGGGGGGGGGGGGGGGGGAGAGAGGCTGCAACAGCAGGCCAAATGAAAATGAGGAAGCACAGCCATGACTCTCTTTCCACGGTCGCGCAGATGAATGAATCGCCCTTTCCTGTTCCATTTTTCTCAATTAAGCGCTTTACTCTTGGATGGCTTCCCAGGTTCATGATCATTAAAACCTTTGCACGTTGGAAGGGGCCGCGCTAATTCAATTGCGGACGTGAGCGATACCTGCGAGCGGAGCAGTGTCTAATGGCTTTCTGAGTGATGGAGCGCGCTCGGTCGCGGCCGAGGGGCTTCGGTCCCAACAGGCCCCCTGCCACTCAACCCGCGCGGTAAAGCGACGGAGGAACAGGTGAATTTATTACACACACATACAAAGGGAGAAAAAACCCTGAAAAATCATGATCCAGAAAGGGTGTAGTGAATTCATTATTGGAATCTCGAATGACTTACAGATGGGGCCTTTGGTAATGAAGGGCTGTAAGGATGGCAAGCAGAGAAGACTCTCCTCTCCGGGTCATTGCAGAAGCATGTCAAACAAAAACATAAATCGTAACTGATCGAGCCACACCAGACCTACTCAGGCCTGGGTATTGCAAATCCTGGTTCCCTGCCAGGGTTACAGATGCTATCCTTGCAATTATGTCTTCAAGTATGCAGGCCTTGCCCATGATCATGTTAATCATATTATTACATGCAACATACCCACAATCCTTTGCAAAACATATGAAGGCCATTGTGTAAAGTGTGAAACTTAACAACCAATAATAGCAGGATAGCTGTATAGGGAAGCCATTACGCGATACATATTTTCACCCATGGATGCAAATAATAGATATGCAAGCAGAGGGAATGTGGGACCATCCTGCCTTACCAGTGAATTGAGTTGCATTATTTCCCTACAGCAAAACACCCCGGTACACAAACAGTTACTGTTATTAAGGCTCTTTGGGATGCCTGGAAAATGAGACTGACTCGGAGAGAAGGGTGAGGCACGAGAGCTTTGATCTCAATGTCATATATCACACAGGCTTTCATATGCAGGGCGTAATTCGTATTGATTGGTGAGCCGGTGCCGGGAATGAGTAATTGTGGATGCTGGCCCTTAATATTGTCAGGCCCACTAAAGACACCCTCAACACTTAATTAAATTCAATTCCTGCACGCCACCCAATTGCCGCCGTTGCTGTATATCTCGCCAGATTACTAACGGCGACAGTTCTCGCAGAGGTCACCGTGACGACTTGCAGTAAACTTTAAAAGGAGAGGACGGAGGGGTTTTTATTTTCAAACTCCGTGGCGGAATGCCACCCAATATTCCCCCTCCCTTGCAATAAAATCGATATCGCAACCAAGCGCAAAACTCATAATGAAGACAAAAATCGAAACCCCCGGACGTTCGCTGCCTGGTTATCTGCGCTCTCTCTTTTCATAAATAAAATATGCTGCCAGCTCCGCCCGCGCCACGCCACGCGGCCGGGTAACGGAGACGAGGCCTGGCCCGGCTCCACTCAAGACAGCGTTAGCGCTGAAGACATAATACGCGAGGGCCTCTCCCAGGGACTGCGACCCGCGGTATTGACCACCGCCACTCCGCTAACACGAGCCATCGATTCACCTCTCCCCCATCATTAATGCCACGCTCCGCCCGCCATGTGAGGGGCGGAATACGTGCAGAGACTCCTAACGACTGCGAGGTCCCCCCCTTTCCCACTTTCGCTTCCGATTCATTCTGGCTCGTAATGCATGCGAGTGCCGCTGTTGCGGGGATCCAGATGTTTCTGAAGTGCCTTTGTCTGGATCTCTCCTCTCACAGAGCACAGAGCAGTTAGTGGGGGTGTGTTTTTGCTTCTTCTTTCAATTCTCCTCTTTTTTTTCCCCTCAGCATTTGATTTAAAATAGTGGCTATCATCTCAGCGTATCGATAACCCCCCACCTCCCCCAGGTAACACATATCTAGTAAATTACACAACTACATTGATGTCTCAGGGCCATATTTTTGGGAAGGGACACTGGGGCATCGAGGTGACGCCCCATGGTGGTGAGAAAGACATCTCTTTGAGCAGGCTGCCTGTATCCAATTACCCAAGGTGGCCTGCCACCGGCATCAAACAAAAGGAAGTGACAGCGTGGACTGCCCAAGCCGACAGCGTCTATACGTCTTCTCACCTATGAGCCGAAACTCCTCTATACAGATCAATCCCACATCCCCATCTTTCCTGGTCCAGAGGCCCAGGTGACCCAAACCCACCCATGGCATTCCCCATTCAGCTGAACAACACTCCAGGCAGAAGTTGCCAATAGTTGCTGACCTAGGAGCAACTCTGCTATTTACCTGATAATGGTTAAGGCAGGAATTGTGGCAGGGATATCTGACCCTAGATCAGCTCTTACAAGCAGCCCCAACCTCAACTCAAGGGCATGGGTCCCCGCCTGCACAGGCTCATCTGCCGATTTTCCAAATACCTTGATGGTGAAGGAGTGTGAGGGGGGTGGTTGGATGCACCCTGTGCCTGTCTTTGCTTGCGTCAGCTGTCAGAGTAAGCTGTCAGAGTAAGCCAGCACGTGCGGTGCAGTCTCTCAGATTTCACTGTGTATATAATGTAGCACTGAGGCAGGAAATGAGGAGAAAGTAGGAGAGGTTCACGTTTATAGAATGCTAAAGGTTCCCTGGCAGAATCGCTGGAGTGAGCAGCAGCTATGTGGACCGAGAGCGCACTTGGATGGCCATTTGGAGCTTCACACACGCACACACACACCTGCACAATAGTGTTTGCTCTTTGATCAATTAGACACAGCACCCTTGAAGCAGATGACAACACACACACACACACACACACACACACACACACACACACACACACACACACCTGCACAATGGTGTTTGCTCTTTGATCAATTAGACACAGCATCCTTGAAGAACATGACAACACACACACACACACACACACACACCTGCACAATGGTGTTTGCTCTTTGATCAATTAGACACAGCATCCTTGAAGAACATGACAACACACACACACACACACACACACAAACACAAGTGCAGATTTATTGCAGATGTAAAGCACACACGGAGCATAGCATTGCCCACACTGGGGAAAGGTGTTTACACAGCAGCTAGAGAAGGACTGTGCTACAGAACGGTCGGGTGCATTTTCAGCACCGCTGCCTCATTTAATTGATTTATCACCCACCATCAGCCCTGAACGTTTAAATTGACTAGATAATAGCACTTATGCCACTCAGCATGTAGCGAAAGCAATCCTTTCATAGCATTTCCTTTCCTCGCCTGGTTTATTTTCTCTGCTTTTGTGCAAATAAGCAACTGCCGATGACTCTCGGGCTCTAATCGCTGCAGAGAAACACGTTTAAAAGTGGCAACAGGAGACGAGGCAAGTCAAGAAGAAAGCTGTCATACAGTGAGGCTGAGAGGAAGCGGGAGGGAGGGGACTCAGCTGCTTCTTTTCTCTGGGTCTCTGGTACACTGCCATTATTGCAGCCCCACAAAAGGAGTGCTGTTTACTGACAGATGAATGATATTAGCTCCCTCCGCTACAAAGAGGCACCCCTGAAGCATTCCACAGGAGGCAGTCCAAAATTGTTATGTGCATTCTTCTGAACACTTTTCAAAAGATCACAGCTGCCGCAGCGCTGACACTATTCTGCATACCAGCCATTTGGCTTTGAGAGGCGGTGTGTGGGGTATGGATGATCGGGTAGGGGTGTGTGTGTGTGTGTGTGTGTAGGTGTGCAGTGTAAATGATCTGGTAGGGATGCGTGTATGTGTGTGTGTGTGTGTGTGTGTGTGTGTGTGTACTTGTGTATGTATGTGTGTGCACTGTCAGTCATAAGTGGTAAGTGTAGGTGATGAAGCTTGTGTGAGGTGTGTGTGGGAATCAAAGTGTGTGTTCAGTGTTGATGGTACACCGCTTAAAGGTACAGTATGTGTGGTCAGGTTTTGGTGACGCGTGTGTACAGTGCGATTACAGGGCACAAAGCTGATCTGTGGGTGCAGATTACTCACCCTGCTGTCTACAAGAAGGAGCTGGAGTGCGGTGGTTGCACACTGCTGCTGACGTCAGCACCCACCCCCTGTGCTCTCCACCCCAGGACCACCGCATCAGCGGGGTGTGAGGCAAGGCTGAGCGCCCGGGAAAGTTCCCCACAGAAACGCAGACTGGGGCTTCCCCACAGCAGGCGCGCTTGGCACCCGCTTCGAACTACAGGAGACCACAAGTCGGATCTATCCGCTAACGTCAGTTCCCAGACAAAAAAAAAAGGACCCCCCATTAAGAGACCAATTACTCGATGCTTTCTGCACTTTCAAAGCGGCCGTTTGAAATCCAGCTACTGAGAGAGTTTCTGTGGAAGATGGAAACCATTGTCACTTTCAGCATTGTGCTGGGCTGAGGTTAAAACCGCAGCGGGGGGAACAGCAGCCGATGAAAGCCTGGGCGATAATGGTATCTGTGTGGATAGACAGCATCCCAAATGGGACGCAGTGCGCGGTGTCCTGATGGAAGGGAGCTCAATGCTCTGATGTATACAGTATACAACTCAGGCGACACAAAGTGACTGCTGAATGCGCTATATGACACAAAGTAAGAGACAAAAAAGCCCCACAAAAACCAAATTCAAATAAAATGGTTTCCAAAAGCTCACTTCCGTCCCTCCTTTGACAGCGCCCGTGGTTAGTCGGATGGATAGTTGGGTTTGAATGCTTTTAAAGGCCAGGGAGGAGCATGTCCCATTTAACGCGATGATCCACGGGCATGCACCCAAAGCGCTCATAAATTGGATTCCGTTCACAGTGAGGTGATCTGGTAAATTTAACAAGGAGCAGAGGCGGGGCGGAGAGACGGGAAGCCATCTAACCAACCGACAGCCAAATCAATTCTTCTGCTCTGTGACTTTGGGGCAGGGGGGAAACTTTCTTCTGAGGAAAAACTTGAAACATTGAACAAAAGGAATATCCTAGGTGTTCAGGAGCGTTGCGTGAAGAGCTGAGCTCATTGCTCAGAGCAAGAGTCAGAATGAGCAACTGATATGCGCACCCTCAGTTTTCCACATGGAAGATTCTCTGATTCACTAAAAGCAAGGCATAAATCAATGTTTTTTTTCTGGCTTTTACAAATGAAATGTTCTGTAGAAAAAAAAAGCCTCACAAAATTTCAAGGGAAATAAGAGGAGAAGCAACCCCTCCTTGGATTGGAGTAGACAGCAGTAGCTCGTCCTGGGCCTGTGTCCTCCCAAGTGGGGTATCCAGTGACCTCTTCGACAGCAGCGTGAAAGTTTGGCACCGGCGAGCCAGCTTGGTCTCCAGGCTAGCATGGCAGGATTAGAGCCACTTTGGGGTGACATCATTGTGCCAGAATCTCTGTGTAAACGCATCACAATAGGAGAAGAACAATGGTCTCAGTCACTGTGAAGACCGGGAGCCCGGAGGCCTGATTTCTCTTCAACTGTGTCCAAGTGAGTTCACACACAGTGCAGCCACACACAGACACACAAGTACATACATGCGCACTCACCCACACACAGAAACACACAAACACACATTCACAGAAACACCCACCTGAACACACCCACACACACATAGAGCTTCAAAATAGGACATAACGCCTTCCAGAAATAGCTGGTGAATCTGAGCAACACCATCCACTCTTTCATGCGTTCTAGGACAAGCCACCCAGATCTGCCTATTCTGGCTGCCTGGACTCTATCCAAGTGTTCACACCCTGAGTGGATGACCACAGAGTACTGATACACACACACTGTGCGTCACCTTCATGGCAACAGGATAGCACTCAGAATAATAATCAGACTGGAGTCCATGTAATGGGACTCCCTGTGCTATTTATCAAACACAAACACATTAATCACAGATATGCTTGCCAGAGCCATGCCAGGCACTGTATCACTGTGGAGCAACCCAGAACACCTTTATAAAATATGTCACATTTGTATGATTATTGCGTTTTCAGGCAACCTGTCAAAGTGCAAGGTGTACAAACTGATACAGATGCTGAAAATACTTACAATAATGCATCCAAACACTGTACCATCTCAAAGTGCAGGCACACAAGCAGAAGACATTCGTTGCAGTGTTCCTTTAAATGATCCTCATTTAGGAAAGTGGCCCCGGCAATCATTTTGGATCAATAGCTGGAGTGATTACCACTTAATAGCTAAACTGGCATGGATGCTACTCCCTCACGGTTTAATTTCACGTGCCATGGGCTCGGCAGAGCTGGTTCCCGCTTGAAGTAATAATAATTACTATACATTACAATAATGGAGTCACAATGAATCCATTAAGGGAAGCAAAAAAAGACTCACTGTCATACAAATCAAAGCTCATTAAAAACATAAAGCTGACCTTCCCATAAATATAAAGCCAAGGCCTACACAAATGCACGCAGATGCATGCATATGTACATACACATACATACAGACTTGCACACACACCAACACACCCATATACTCCAATTCCCCCAGGACCAGCCACCTATTTCAGGGGGAAGAGTTGACTTTGCAAGAGTGGAGCTCACGTTGCCATTTGCCACATTACTTCTCTCCACAATGACAGCACCATAAATTACACTAATGCTACCAGTGCGGTCTTTCACCAAGACGTCAACGGAGCAAGACATTTGACAGATTGATTTTAATTTCGGCGATTTCCTTGGGCGATCAGCGGAGGACACGTGTTAGAATTTCATGAGTTTAACTCCACAGAGAAAGCAGCTGTCATTCACTTTGATAATTTCCTTGTTAATGTCCCATTCAAAGAGTAGATACAGCTCATCTTGAGTGAGCACAGCAAAACTTTGATGAAACTGCAAAACAACTGAAATATTTGGGTTCTCCAACTGTATCATTTGCTGTCCAGGCAGAAGAGTAAGATCACAAATTCTCTCATGATAATTGGTCTTTCAAATTTTCTACACAAGTGTTTTTTTTTTTTACTCTACCCTTTAAACAACCCTCTGGTGACAGCCAAACCACTAACTATTGTGTGAAAACAATGAGAGAGGAGTTTTACTAGTCCTTGCCATACAGAATCTTGAACTTTAAAACAGGTTCCCCTGTCGCGACTGAATACCTACCTGAAACCGGTACGGTACTGTATCAAGTCTGTCTTGTTCATGGGTGCATTCCAGGGTGCTACAACCAGATGAACTTCATTTAGTTTCCAGTAACTGCCCCGACAAGGGACATTCCTGTGGGAATATTTATCTAAATCAAGACCAATCAAAACACAAATCTGAAAAACAACCATGAATCCTAACATTAGTCTTAACCCGGGAGGAGCTGGCAAGGTGTTTAAAGGTAATTCTTGTATGAAACATAATTGAGAAATGATGACATGCAGTGTTATCCAAAATCAGTTTGTTATTGTTGCTGCTGTTGTCAAGGAATTGTACTGTGCACAAACAAACATATTTGACAGCATACACAATTTTGTTTTAAATATTGATACATTGAGGTGACGCTTCTGCTTAACAATACCTCAGGTGGGTCTGAGAAAATAAAATCCAGGATAAGTGTTTAGTTGAACACACCAAGCATTAAAAAAAAAAGATCATTGACTGAATGTGTGCTGTGCTAATCGCTTTCCCTGGGAGTCATTTTCAAATGGTTATAGATTTCTTTCAAAAACCTTAAACAAAAATCACCTTCCAATTTGTCCAGGTAAGCAGCTGATATTTGGGTGCCCTCCGTGGCCTGGTTCTCTTTGTCTTGAAAAGGGTTCCAGTACATTATCCCCTCCCACCGGCCCCGCATAACCTCCACCTCTTCTCCCCTTGAATCAGCCTGCCTATATCGATGGCTACGTTCTCACACTACTGTTCCTGCTGTTCGAGTCTGAGTGGGAGTTGCGCTTCATCATTAAAGTCGGCAGAGGTAGTTTTGCCAGAGGCAAGGGAGCAGAAATATCAAATCAACAATTTCTGGTTTCAAGTTTGTTTCCACATTCTTTAACAATAGAGGGACAGCATCAAAACCTACACTGAAAACCCTGTGAACAGTGGGATTGGCCCGGTGACAGGAGAGGGTAATTTACTCATCAAAGAGTCACAGCTCTGAATGCGCTTGAATACAGACACACTCACATGACAACATTTCTCACCATAAAAGAAAAGTGTGGATACAGCATCATGGTTTAAAAAAAAATTACAGCCCATGGCCAGGTTCAATCCCATCATCAGATTCCAAGTCAAATAAAGTGCCGCTATAACCACATCACATGCAACCTTCATGCTTTGATTGTATGTAAATTTATATCTACTGAACTGAAAACAATTACGCACATACCTTTCAAAGATAAGGAGCCATACAGCATAAATGCTTAAGAGAAACATCAGCGCCACCTTTTCCACACTAAATAATGATGTTCTGGCTGTAGCTCTAAATAGCAACTAAATAATGTCTGCAGACAAATAATCTAGTTCACTTGGGGGATATTGGCTCATTTCTCAAACCCTGCTTTCCAACTTAACCTTCACATGTGTTTTGGAACACAAATTAAATATACACTGTCTGTAAAACAAACGAAGCTGAAACATTTATGAAGGGCAAGTTTTACGACCCATTCCTCCTTCCAGGAAAATGTGTTCAGCTCATTCTCATCTCCATTAGCTCCTGTAAGATACTCTCCCTCTCTCTCTTTCTGAAAACAAACAACACCACCATGAATAATGGAGCCCGTCCCATAGTTTACCTACTGCTAAATTGATTGAAATTTTACCGGGACTCGAGTCATACCACAAACATTCAAATGAGCAGGTAGGATAAATGACTTTTTTCCTGATGCAGTTACATCTCTAGGGAGCTGAGTCGTTTTACATTTCAGTTCTAGAAAGGGAGAAATCCAATTGTTCAAACAAGCTGAACATCCTACCACCGTGACGGCTGAAAACAGGGGGACTACTCTTAAAACCAAATTTATGGGAAAAAAAATACAATGTCTGCACCCAAGTTCAATACACGCCCTCCCTTCCCACATTTGTAGACAGCCACGTGGATGTCACTGAGTTGAGATGAAACGGTGCCACTGGTTTTGAGGATTCCGCCCGTCTCCTCTGAGGACAGAACAGGTGCCTCGCATATTGCCTGTCGGCCCTCATCTGAATTCCCAGCAGCTGCAGCACTGGGTCACATGACCCCGGGGGCACGCCAGTCTCACCTGCAGCAAATCACTTTTTGGGGGGAAAGTAATATCAAAGTGTCTGAGAGGAGGGTCAGAGTGGGTTGGCGGCGGTTTGCAGGGGATTGTGGGTAGACAGACTGCTTTAATCAGACGATGGCGGGAGGAGGAGGGAGGAGGGGGGGGGAGCCCCCCCATCATCCCGCCACCTTTCAGTGTATCTCAGACACGCAATTCATCCCCGGAACCGTGAGCACCCACCCAGCATCGGGATTAGCATTCCTGCAGTCGCGCAGCTCCGTCTGGGCTATACATCAGGCAGCCGTGCACCCGTGGAGACAGGTGCCCGGTGAGCAGGGACAGCACACAACCAGCAGGGGGCAACGCAAACGTGCCGGAGCGCAAGCACCTGTAATCATGCCGGCCTGACCCCAGGCTGCTATCGGTGCGACGGGCTCCTAACCTTCCGCTGCATTCAGTCTGCACCAACATGAGGCCCCAATGACACCTTGTTCAGCTCCCTTTAGTCTCTCCATAACAATGAGGCTGACTGCGAGGAGTGTGGGACTGCTTCGTAATCATCGGCAGTTTTATTAGACATGTAAATTTCACTGCTAATGAACAGCTTGCTTATTAGTTGTTCTCCCCATCAAGTTGTTACAGGGTTATAAAATGTTGTACTAACAATACCGCAGAACACAAAGTAAAGAACGGCATTGAAATTTCTGAATTATGCAGGAATATAGATTACGATATCCATCTTGATTAAACAGAGCGTAAAGAAGCAAACTGTGTGGCCTTGTAGCTATTAGTCTACAGTTCATGTGTAAAATTAAAGGTCAGCCAAGAAGGACATTTACTAACCAAATAATGGATTAGGATAAACCAACAAAGGCCGCTTAATAAGCAACAATCAAGGGCAATCACCCAGTCACTGAAGCACAGACAGTTCATTTACTGGAGCTGGATCAGCAGGCATGGCACGTCATAACAAGGGTGACCCATCAACCTATAGCATTCTGCCTGTATGGACATCAATGGGATTTTAAATTTCAACCCAGACATTTAATTTATGGAAAGCCTGATCCAAGACACAGAATGTGTGTGTGTGTGTGTGTGTGTGTGTGTGTGTGTGTGTGTGTGTGTGTTTCAGAACCTTTACATATCCTATTTGACAACCCTAATTAACCACAAGTAACCAAGACTTCAAAACTCTTAATGTGGTATAGATAGAGCACAATGTAACCCCCTCCAACACATCCTAAAACACAGTGCTGTTCCCCAGTGCCCACACTGTAAAGCAGGACCGCCGTGAGCCTCCCACAAGCCCAGGGCTTTGCAGGAGCACAAACAAGATCAATGCTGCACCTAGCTGCCCACTGAGGCCCTAAAGCGTTATCTGGACTGCTAAATCTCCCAGAATTCCATGCGCAGTGTGCGCAGTGTCCATCCCCTGACGCAGGGCCTGTTAAGAGGAATGATCACATCTACCTACATGGCCTGCAGGTGTCTTTGCACAAGGCCCATGGGCCCAGCCACATTGTGAGTACCGCGCTGAGAATGATATTTAGGGCCTCTTTGAAAGGTCACCCAAGAGGTACTGAAGCAGAGGAAACACTCATATCCCTGGATGTAATTCTTCTCTGCTCCGGATTATGAAAAGGGCATGAATGAGGAAAAAAAAAAGTTTTTTTTTGTCTTAATTTTCCACAATTACTATTTTGGCAAGCCAGCAATTGTACCAAGACAATCATAGCTGTACACTCTAGGTGTAGCTATGGTCTTCACAGAACATTCTAAATGAATTCCTACTCAGTTGCACCATTTATATAAAAATAAAGGGGCAGCAACACAGTGTTAATGAGTGACCTCTGTGACCCACAGGTTCAGACAACAGGGAACCAGCAGTGCTGTTACCGAGATTCTCCAGCTTCGTCACGACCCAACGGTGACCTGCAGAGAGCAGGAATACGGAGCAAAGCACTCAAACGTTCTCATTTCGGGCTCATTCCTGGCCTAGCTTTTCCATCTTGAGGAGGAATCTTATGAAAAAGTAATGATAATATAGCCTGAGATAAAAAAAAAAAAACATGTATACTTCTCTGACACACATCATAATATTTGTACTTTGCTGTAATAGGAAGCTAGCAGTTACAACCACTATCATGTCTATTGGCTGAATGCACATATGGCAGAATCTATTGTGTGTGTGCATGTGCTTCTGTGTCTGTGTGTTGGAACACATGTCTGCACATGCATGTAAACGTGTGCGGGTGTCTGCGTGTGCGTGAGCATACATGTACATGTGTGTATGCATGTGAACGTGTATGTGTGTGTGTGTGCATGTGCATGCATGTATGTGTGTGTATACATGTAAACATGTCTGTGTGCATGCATTCCCACAAGCTTGCATGCATGCGTGGGAGTGTGCATACGTGTATGCGTGCGTGTGTGTATGCGTGCGTGTGTGTGTGTGTGTGTGTGTGTGTGTGTGTGTGTGTGTGTGTGTGTGTGTGTGTGTGTGTGTGTGTGTGTAATATAGTACTGCGTGGCAGTACTCTTCACGGCTGAAGATTGAACTTGATCACCATCATCAGTCAAAGCATTGATCTCCGTCCCAAATCAATCCACGAGCGCAGCGGCAGAGGGATCTGGAGGCATATCAATAAGGAGATTAGTGTGATGATATGAGTGGATTGGAGCACATATAATTAAGGCTTCAGACCCTTGCAGACTGCAATGAATGCGTCTCGCCCATATGGCAAACATGCTGGCATACTGCTGAAGAGGGTCATTTATCATCTTATTTAAAATGGCATCAAAGAGCAAGATATTCCAGCGAAAGCTTCTGTTACACACCATATGCAGGCGCTGAGGACAGCTCTTGAGGAAAAAAAAAAAATCACTGTTAATCCGAAAAACTAAACAAGATTTACAATGGGAACCCAGCCACTAGGCAATATCCACCTGCTCTCTAGAGTTTGTTAGCATAAGGAACCGAGTTTTGAGACTGTATAGCCCCAAACTGAAATTTACTGTTACTCCATGTTAATTTGATTTATTTCACCATATGTCAGGTCTGCTTAATAATGTTTCAGGTTTACATGATTCTTCTAATCTTCTGATGAAAACCCAAGCAGGGTAGTTTAACAGTTAACATTTTGCCTTTCTTGGGGAAGTACATTTCAGTAAGTCAAATTTGAGAACTAGCAGTAATGCCATGCTGGTATGTTCTTATCCTGGAAAAGACCAGTGTATCAGTTAAGATCTGTGGGAGACTGCTGTAGATATGTATTTTTCCTACTGGATTATATGGAATTCAACTGCCACATCTTCATATTTATGTTCACTGCAAACACGATGCGTGGAAGATCACTCATATCCAGCTTTTTTCATACAAATGTGTCTGTATGCTTCTTGCCCCTAAGGAATATAGTGGATTAACAGCACTTTTGCATGTTTGTGTGTGTATGTGTATGTCCGTTTTGGTGTATACTGTATGTGTGTTTATGTATACATCTGTGTGTGTGTGTGTGTGCCTGTGCGTGTGTGCCTGTGCGTGTGTGTGTGTCTGTGTGCCTGTGCGTGTGTGTGTGTCTGTGTGCCTGTGCGTGTGTGTGTGTGTGTGCCCGTGTGTGTGTGTGTGTGTGTGTGCCTGTGCTTCAGGCTCTTATGCTTTACTCTCCGTCTCCCTCTCTCTCTCTCTGGCTCTTTGTGGAGTGGAGACAGGAAAGCAGAGCGGGATGCTTTAGCACACCTGTGTGGGTCTTTATCTTGTCAAAGGCAGACCAGCATGAAGAGGAGCTTCAGCTCACTCTCTTCACGATAATTTCCCATAAGGGGCCCCGCCCCCAACCACTTATCATACACAAAATGCCAGGAGTGCCACACTTTTAATAACGTTGCCTTGAATACACACACACGTGCACACACACACACACACACACACACACACACACACACACACTCCCCAAACTGCAGTGCAGCACTCCTATCATTTCAATAGCACCCATTACTCACCAGACATCTTTCATGAGCGTAATATCATCGGCAGGCACACCAAACAGCCTGTCATTCGGCTCTCCTCGCTGCACAGACTCCATAATGCGTGTCTTTCACAAAGACCCTCAGCAGAACGCTTGGAACTTCTCCAAACATGCAAGGGGCTGTCTGCGCCCTTTGACCGCACAGCACAGACCAACACATACTCTCATCAAAGAGATTCTTATTGAATCAGGGATAATGTATTATAAAAGAATATCAATCTTTGTTGACCAAGTGAATGCCTCTCAGTTTGTATGGAAATGACCCAAAAGTAATGACAAAAATTGTTTATTCTGATGGCACATGAAACCCAAGTAGAGTGGAGTATCCTTTTTCAACATTGCATTTTACTAAAACATATGCACATCCAAAGATCCACAGACGAAGGTAAAAGTGGAAAAAGACAATAAATGGAAAAAAAACACTACACACAGATGTACAGCTCAATAATAATAATCAGTTATTTATGACACAGAAGCGCTCTTCACCCAGAATCTGGTCTTGGTTAGGTTTGACTATGGTTGAAACATTGTCCTGTCTCACTTTTTTGCAACATGCAGAATATGTGGGCCATTTCATGGTCCTTCTGTTTCCTCGTATCACTTATTTGCTCAACAGAAGAATCCTTATCCTTATCCATTAAAATTCAGAAACACTTTACAAACACTTTGAAGCGGATGTGATGTAGCATTCAGGACACATTAATAAGTAATACACAGACCCTCGTAATCATTGTCATATATACAATAAATATTACAACCTTATAACAACTGATTTCCAGAGGACACAGACAAATGATGTTATTAGTGTAATAATGCCTATCTTCACATGCATAACCTCAAGTGTGCAATTTGAAGCTGTACGTCATACTGACTCATGACACAGGCTATGGCCATTATTTAGAGCTATATCAATGCAAAGCATTGCCCAACTTATATTCCATATACAGTCTCACCCTGGATCAAAACCTGCACCCTTGGTCTCAAGTCCACTGTGCCACATCGCCATCGTACAGAACTCTGGAACTAAGCCGCTAAGATTCCTCCACTGTAACGATGAACAGAAACCAGACAGCATCAGTTCCCCAGCGCCGTGCATCCGGAAAAGAGATGATCAGAGGTCCGTGACAAGACAGCTGTCCCCTGTTTGTCATGTGTGCGACATTTTAATTCACTTAGGTAAGGAGCACATCAATTTACCTAATGCAAATTAGGATCTCGATAACAGAACTAACAGCACACTTCTGGAGGGAGGCTCTGTAATTCATCATGCATTGTGTAGCCCTGTCAAATGGTGTCCAGACACTGCTGGTTCCTCAGTTAACCCCTTCCTCTCCACACGGTATTACAGTATTATACTGCTCAGTACACACACACCATGGCAGAGGAATTCAATAACACTGATTCACGATTCTGACTCCATCACTTCCCTCAAAGGTAGCCTGAAAATTGCAAAGGTTCTCATAAAGCCCAGGAGCGATGGTGAGAGTGCGTTGGCAATGTTTCCATCGGAGGTAATAGTCGATTTTCCAGAATCAAAAAATTGCAACAAACTTAGTGGAAACAAGAATCGGTTTACGTTTAGCTCTTGAGGGCATTGACTTCCTACACCATAATAATTTTTTTTAAACGTGTGCGTATCTGCATGTCTTCAAGTGAAGTTGGTGTAATAGAAACATAGCCATTGACTACAGTACCTATAAGGAATGCAAAAGACACGCTTCTGCCTACAAAAGCTCTGTGATTCTCAGCACGTCTTATTTCAACCTTGATGATGAACCTTTCAAACTGTCCTCTGAGATCACCATGACAAAATGAATGTGCAAAGGTCTTTTGCCAAAGACTGGCCTAAAATCGTATGATGTCTGACCTCATGGGAACGGTAACAACAAAGAATTAAGAGTCTTATCTCATTTGATGAACCAGCTGAGATGGCTCGGGTAGTGTGGGGGGGGGGGGTTTCAAGGGCTGCTTCAGAGACGGACACTGACAGACCATGACGTAAGAACCAGAGGCATGACTACCCCTCACTCATAACTGACAGGCTTACTGCTTGCACTCTGGTGGCTCGGTCTGCTATGTGCTGAAAACCTAGGAGCTGGCTGTACTGCATTGACAAGAGCCACTCGTTACACAGAACATGTCTGTAGCTTGCCAAAACACTGGGCTTTCAAGGGAGGAGCACTCATGCAATATGCATGCGGACAGCACCGCACATTGCAGACCATGTGTGTGTATGGCTGCACGCCCCCACACACCCGCACTTCTGTAAAAACTCTCCTAATCGCCCAATCCCTGATGCCCCATACATATCAGCCAAAAAAGTCACCTTTGAAATTCCACTGAATCGAAGAGCACAACATGAAAGATTTAGAGAGCAGGGCTGAAGTAACTCAGAGGCTGGGTGATCCCCCGCGTGGAGGCCTTTTGCCGCGGCTGATTCCTCCTCCCTGGGTGACACTTATGGTGGTGCGCAGCGACAGGACTCAGCACCGCTCTCAGTGTACGGGCTGCTCCCTGAATGGGCCTGCTTTGAAGTTGTAGCAATGGGGAAACTACACACACAGAAGGAATGAACAAAAAGGGTCCAGCCACTAAAAGCAGCCACTGAAAGCATGCAGGAACCCATAGCAGGAGAGCTTTAAGGGTCCTTCAAATTTACAACACACTGTAAGTAATTTTTGTCAGCTACAATTGAAACTGCTGGGACTCAAGTGTCTTGCCCTATGTACACTTTAATCCAGGATCCATAACAACATTCAACAGATTTACTTAAACAGTATTTTTTGAACAATCTGGTTATTGTAGGTCTAGTAGTGGCTGGCTGGCGAGCTCTCTGGTTTGTAAAAGATCTGAGGGCTTGCTGCTGACAGCCAGTTTAAGCCATGAAATGGCCCATGATGCATTGCGCAAAACCCCTCTCTCTGAGCCTGAACGCAGCAGGAAGCATCCCAATGCTCCTTGCCCAGGAGGGAATGCCACTTTTCCTGATGCTGAAGTGTGTCTTTAACTAATGGATCCCGAAGTTTTCATGACTGGTAAAACATCACCATGGACAGCATTAATGACAGTGAACTGAAGGTTCATTCGGGAACTCCTTCCTGCGTCCTCAAATCCGCAATTCATCCTCCAGGCTGCTAATTATCCAAAGACCGTCAAGGGGCACGGATATATATTACCTGAGCTCTCACTCCCTGCTGTGTTTGATTACTTTGGATTTCCCCACCCATATCCACCAGCTTTCTGGTGTCACCTGACTGTTCTGTCATCGATTACCCCCTGCCGTAAGCTGCCGCTGGCCAGATATGCATTCTGATTGGCGGGAGGTTCCCCAAAGGGTGGTGTTAATGCCATTCAGCTAGTATAGCCAGTGTGCTCAAATGTTTTACTCAGTGCTTTTTGGGCTCCAATTGGTAATGTTCTCATCTCAAGTGCAAGCTGAGCCCTATTGCACTGGCTCAAAACCAGCTACGGTCCACGTTGGTGGTACAAAGTAGCATTGTTCCACTGGGGTAGGTAGGTTGGCCAAGGTCTCCTCATCTCACTGCTCATATTGAGACCAGATGCTCAGATGCTCCGATGACATCAATGGAGTAGTGACCATCCTCGGGTTGGAACCCACTTCATTGTGGCAAATTTGGTGCAAAAATAGCTGTTATGTATGCAACTGTATCTGAGGATTGCATTCATCACACTTCAGCTTTCTGTATAACTGCAAAGGGTGTCACAGTGAGATGACCCTAATGTTACAAAAAGTGGTTGTATGACAGAAGAATAAGCGAATATTTCATCAGATTCCTAGCTGAACTTCTGTTGTGTGCTTTTTGTGCAGTTTGCAGTTTTAGAACATCAAAACTCATTTATGCCATATTAGACAAGAAAGGCAGTCAGAGCACTTCAAGGACTCTCCAGTGAATAAAACACACATGAAACACAGGCAAAAAGCCTGTGTGTTAATTACTGCACTGTTTTGATTGGTTGGCAGACCAATTAGCCACATGTTTAATGCTTTCACTGTATCTGGAACACAGTGCTGTCCATCAGTAGTGTATGCCATCAAACAACACAGAGATCAAACAGAAGAGCTGTCAATGCATCAAGAGTCTCTCTGGCATACACACACACAAACACACACACACACACACTGACAACTAAATTTGAGAGAGAGCAGTTCATCTGAGAAAAAGGCATTGTTTGGAGCAGAAATTAGTAAGCTCCAGGCAACCGAGGTGGACGTGAGCAAATGCATTGCTGTCACGGCCTAACCTAGCGGAGCTCTGATCACCGCGAGGGTGATGAATGCACATCCCCCTTTGCTTGACAGGAGCCTCTGGAATGTCGGAAAACACTGCATGATTAATACCTCTCGCTAGGACGCTACCTGAGTTCGCTTCCCAGCGCTTGGCGAGGTAAGCCGGCGGAGAGAGAGGCTCGCTGCCATTACCGCTCCGTTCCGTGAGGCGGGAATGCATTCCGACAAGCTGGCAAGGATCAGACGCGTTTCAGCTCTGGGTCGGGAGATGTAGGGGAGGCAAAGCCATCTTGGCACTGCCTCACACTGAGTTTTACTGTAGGCAGATCAATGCGTGTGTGAACTGCAAGCTTTGCCAGGCACCAAATACAGAGCTTGTAGAATTCATGAAGTGGATGCATTTATTTTTAATGAATGTCATGTCATAGACTGTGGGTAGGGTAGGATATGTATATATTTATATAGTCTAATACGGTATGAACACACACATGTATGTATAGTGTGTGTGTGTGTGTGTGAGTGTTGGAACGTATTAAGACATGGACATACTATATAGACAGATAGAGAGGTAGAAAGAGAGACTGTGACCAGCTATGAGATCCAGGAGTAGCTGTATCAGCCTGATGGTACGGTGCAAAGAAATGTCCCTCTCATCAGAAATACAGGAAATCCATTGTAGTGTTTCTGACGAGGGGTAAGAGAGATTCCAGAGAGCCTTCATCACACCGGCTCTCCTCCTGGGCACTGGCCGGACTCTGAATGGATCCTTAAGAGGCAGCAGGCCTGCAATCACCCTTCATCTGTCTGCTAGCACAGCCTTACAGTAATTTCATCCAACAATTTCATCTTCTTTTTTCAGCTGCTGACAAGGGCTGCCGCAGAACAAGCTAATCACTATCAGCTCTCTGTTTTTTTCCCCCTCTGTAAGAAATGACTTCAAATTGCATTCCCTTGGCTTCCTTTGGTCCCCCTGCCCCATGTTTGCCTGCAGCTGTCACCGTGGAATCCGGGGCTGATCACAATGAGATAGCGGATGACATTTGGAATGTTTGCATTAGTCATGTTCTGTCGATGAGGCCGCACGCCGTGGATGTGTGGTGGGGTGCGGCACCTTGTCACAGGCGTGTTCGGAACACACCTGCGCGGTGCTGCTCACAGTGTGTAGCACAGTGCATTCCTATGCAGTTAGCACAGTCACTAAATGGACGTAAGCAGTGGACAGGTGTGTATTTTCTGGAATTCAGAGTGGTGACAGAGAGAGGGTGATACTCTTTAACAGCATTGTATAAGACCCACGCGGATGTATTGCACATGGCACAAAACCTTGGGACCGTCCTCTGTTTTACTCTTTGCAATGCTTTATGCAGCTTTGAGAATGTCTGTGAAGAACCACAGATATTTACTTATGGACAGTGAACACAACTGTTCTACAGAGCTGGAAAAAATGATGACATCTGTCACACATACAAGGGAAAGTACTGTATTACAGGAGAGAATCAGCAGATCAAATGATATCTCATTTAACTTACAACACAATTAAGTTTCTTTCAACACTTGATAAGAGATGCTCCATTTGCACTAAAATAAAGGGAAGCTAAAATTATTCAATTTCTTCCGTGAACATCTGGGCAATTACCAATGTCTCCACTGAAATTAAACTCCACTGTAACTATGAATTTGCTGTGGTGGAGCATGATATGCCTTCAGTGTCTAATGGAGATGGAGAATTAGGTAGCAAGTTCACTTACAACAGAGAACATTTTATAAACGTATTGAGCGGCTTGAAATCTGACTGCTGGTGTTTTTTTCCAGAGCGGCTGCAATGCTCTGACTGCAGCAGTTTCTGCACTGTGACTGGATTTACATTGTATCTGATCGACTGAGATTTTGAGCGTGAAATTTGAAGCGCTCCTCCGCTCAATCCATTCTGAGGGCAGACCCTTATGTTGTAGTTGAGGCCCCCTCTGGCCAAGGATAAAAAGGGGTTTGAGCATCAAGATATTAAAAATGCATAGAAATGAATGATACTGCTTTCACGGCGGAGCTATTTTGGCCATGGAGGGGCCCCTGTTTTTTTCCCGTTGGGCCGAATTCCGACATCACACAGCCCCGCCCCGCCTACGCAGCAGATACGAACTACCTCCACTGGCCCGAGACCACCAAAAAAAAAACAGCAAATAAAAAATGCATCAAAAAAATCTTCCCGAGCTTCACTGCCTCAAAAATAAAAATGTGTTCGCTTGCACCTTTAAAAATTCATGCAAAGCGCAAAACCCTCTGAGCCATTTCTCTCTATCAGTGTAACATCCTGAACCGGAACGCCGAACCGGCTGCTGCCATTGAGTTCGAGCTCCCGGTCTAATCCTGGAGATCCCCTTCGGGATCCGGTCGGCTAAAAACAGAAAGAGTGGAGCTTTTTAAAAGCCTTTCCTGGTTTCGCCATGCGAGTTACACAGCTGGTGGGAGAGTAACATGCTTTTGAGCCACCGGGGAAGCCCAGAGAGCTGTTTATCCTTATATTCGACGACCAAACACTTCTTCCACGTCCACTTTGACCAAGTGAGGGCGGGAGGTTTGAGTATTGCTACATGGGAGATGGGAGCTGGAGGTGTACCCTTTTGAAGACGTCAGAGCTTCTCTGACTGTTCCACATCACTGCAGCTTGCTCAGGGAAAGGTATTGTGGGTCATGCCACTCAAATGTAACTGACTCAATTAGCTCAACAAGTTGTTTTTTATGAGCCTTGTTCCCTTTAGCTATTTGTATTGAAATAAAATCCAGCCACCATGACTAGTAAGACGGAGTTCACAAGGTGATGGACTGAATTTCTTTTGCATTATACATCACACTGAGGGCTCCTGGATACTTTATCACATTACTAGTGAGTAGCGCTTCTGAAATCATTTTTCTTATCAGAAAATCAGAATGGATTTGGACTTAGCTGATGCCCAAGGATGTGTTTTACAGCAAACCCAGAAGCAGGCTGCAGTATGAACAGATTGTTAGGGAAGCTTGTACATGAAATCAAATTTTTTGTAAAGATTAAAGTTGCGTTGTTATTCATTTGCATTAAATTGAATTCCAATTGACACAACAGTATTGCATCGCAACCTGGCCAAAACTCCTCAGTTGCTAAGATGGTTTTGCAGTTGCTTGTTAAAAATCAAACTGGCAATTTTGTTTAAATTATTTAGAGCACCCAGAATATCAAGAGATGTTTTGATTGCAGCATTTCAAAACAGCAGGAGACATTAGAGTCAGACCAAGATTAATTAATTCCTGAAGTCTGAGCAGTACAATTTATGTCATAATTATTTTCCCACTTCTCCACAAGTTCCTCAAATGAAATTCTTCAAAAGGAGCCAGAGACAGATTTGAGTTTGCACAAATCAAAGAGGTTCCCTCGTATCTCTCTGGAGAGAAATATGCAGCCCCACAAGGCCGTGCCCTGCCACAGCCAGATTCACATCCCACTGGAATGAGGGAAGCTCTGCCTCTTGCAAGACAAAGAGGCAAAGCAGTCCAGAATGATGGAGGGATGTACAAAAAACATACTAAATTTAAAATATAAACTTGCTCTACACCGAGCAAATCCAGATTACAGTGAGTCACGTTTTACTGAGACGCTAACTTGTTCTTCCTTTGACAGACTGGACACACCAGACTGCCTCAGTTTACGTCCCACAGTTGTCACAGAAAAATGTGTGCTTCAAAACAACAAGAGTCTTCAAATTTAAACTGACAACAGTACTGCAATATAACCTATTCATCTAAAAGCTAGATCCCCCTAACTGGCATAATCCAGGAGCCCTGACTCAGCCTTTAGACAGCAAAATTTGCATTATCTAGTGTAGGACAGTGAAGATAGAATTACCAATGAAAAGAAATACCTCTGACCAATGCATGGCCAAACGTGAGAGGGCTATCTCAAGAGTATCTCAATGACTTAGGAAACTGAATGACTGCATTTGTTTAGTTCAATATGGACATCTTTTATTTTAGTCTGAAAACAGAGGTTAGAGATCTCAGTGCAATATGAGCACCAAAATCTTTCCATGGAACTTCATGTATAAAACATTTCCAGAGCTCGGAGTGGCCTTTTTTTCACCCTAGAAACTGTCAAACTTAGACACTCTCTCTCTCTCAAAAGCAAAGAGGAACTCGTCCATACATTTGTCTCCTCAAGGTTGGATTATTGAAATATACCCCTTTGTGACAAAGTACTTTTGTGCAATCTCCAATTAGTGTGATTTTTTGCTGCTACAAGGATTTGAATTATGTATCACATGTCGCTGCTTCTTTTCACTTATTCTCCATTGAATATTGAACAGACAGTAAGCAAATATCTTCCTTTTAACTGCAGTGCAGAGAAGCACAGTGTGTCCAATATTCCATTTCATCCCTCTGGATCTTTTTCAAATTTTGCAAGGGTAAACACGTAGCAGGATTTATATATACAGGGTCCCTCAATTGCAGAATGAGTTGCCTACACCTGCGGGGGAATCAAAGACCATTTTAACATTTTTACCCTGACTAAGCGCCTGTCCCTCTAGCCTTATTTTGGTTATTAACCCCTCCTCAGAATAGTGCACATTATATAGTATATATTTTCTGTAGTTTTTTTTTTTTCTGCCAGTATTAAGCAGGATAATTCTGTGTGGAGCTGTAGTGTGACAGTATGGAACTATCACTCTCTATTGAGAGGCAATCTCTATTTAGCAGACCTACATCAAACACAGACAGCCTCTTTTTCTCTGTTCAACCTCATGTCTGCCATCAGCATTGCACAACCGCTTCCACATCCACTTTACAGCCCTATCAGCTCGGCTCCGCTTTCTCCTGTGTCATTTGTTAATAACTGATAATACTGAGATTTGTCTGCATCTGCTTGGCATCTTCTTTGGGTTGGCCTGATTCTCTCATCTACCAAATGGGGCTGAAGACATATTCTCCCCACCCCTTTTTGTGGCTTTTTTGTTCTTTCAAAAGCCAATCGTATAAATTATACCTTACTATAAATAAGTGTAAGGTGTTGCTACAGGACATTTTTTTTGTTTACAGATCAGCATAGTTTAAATATATCTCCTTGCTTTTATAACTGTCACTATAAGTTATTTGTTCCCCGTTTCTGTTGTACAATTGCTCTTCCTCGTCCATCCCTTTCATCTTATATCTGTCATGACTTGCGTTATTCGTCCGTAATGCGGTCTTTGAAGTGCTCTGTGATGGGTCCTTTTTTAAGAGAGCTGTATTAATGCAGCCCCACTGCACACCGAGGACCTTCTATTTATGGATCATCCAGTATGCCAGCTCTCCAGTCTTAGGAATCCCTGTATCAAAACCACAGCACATGCAATGCCAACGCTTCAGCTCCTCGACTTCAACACATCGTGTTGAGGTTTATCTGGAATAATTTTGACTTCAGAATAGTTGGCAGACCATTTATATTTCACCCCATGCAGAGAGAGAGACGTACTGCATCTTCCTCATGTTTTTGACAATGGAGGGCTTCTTTCATTTCACTTCATTTCACTCCAAGAACAATTTTGTCTCTGGAGAGTGCTTTCATTCAGATGCATCTTTAAAAGCAAAACTATTCAACGAGCTTTTGATAAACATTGTATCAACATTACCAGCTCAGACAATCAGAAAAATCTACACAGCTATCAAAATGCTTCCCAAACACATAACAAACTTTTCATCAACAATACATAGGTTAAAGCAACTACAGCTGCTACAAAATGGATTTCTGCAACTTAAATGTCTTTTTGGAACTCAATGTGCACCAACACACTCTCCCACTTCTAAAATACTAGAAGTAACAACATGCAACAGGGACTACGTAATAGGCTCCATATCTCAAAGAGCAAAATGAATACACTTGTGATAGGCCTTCCAGAGTCTTAACAAAGTATCAGACAAATTGTAATGGAAGTACAAAAGATAATCACATTCAGGCCTTATGCTTCTGTCCAATCCTTGAAAACTACTCAAAGAAAACTCCAAGTTCAGGATGACAGAGGAAAAAAAAGACCGCTACTGTGTGTTAAGTACAATTTGAGTGATTTAGAGTCTGAAAAGCTGCGAGCCTTGTGTTAGTAGGGGCCTCTTTCCCAGCTGGGCCATTTGTCTGATGACAGGAAGAGGAGGAAAGTGGGAAATGTAAATATGAATGTGGCTGGAGTTGTCTGGAACAAAAGCCTTACCCTTACAGATTCACAGGATGTTGTCCGCACCACATGTTCCCCCAAATGGAATCTAATCACCACAAACAACGCCCAGACTTGCTGCATTTTTCTGCATGCACAGTATTATCTTTTGTAATTAGCACACATTTCGGACCTGCAAGGGAGTTTGCATTTTACCTTCCAAAATTAAAACCTCTGACCAGCACCTGCTAAGGCTCTCTGTACATGGTGATGCACTGTGCTTATGGGGGAGGGAGCATTAACTTGAGAACCGTGACTATGCGTTGTTTACGATGCTATTTTCCTATTCAGCGAAAGCAAGGCCCGACAAGCCACGCATTTGTTGAACCAACGACCTGTCTTCAAGAGCTGTAATTGTGTTTTTATGATGCGCGCTAAATCTCTGAGTGTACCACACATCCCAACACTCAGACCCATTGGGTCTCCTAGCAACAACAGTTGAAGAGCAACTGCCTCAGGGTTTGTTTTTTTTTTTTTTTTGACACACATACATTTGGCCGATCAGCTCTTCTCTGTTTGGATGAGGGTTGGTTGTTTTCCTAGCACAGTGTTATGGTCCCCTAATTTTTGTCCCCCCTTTTTTTAACACAACAAAGGAGCCGGTTGTGTGCATGTGTGGTTGTAGGGGAAGAAGCACACGCCACACTTTGATGAGGGAGAGGCACGCAGAGGCGCCGCCGAAGCACACTCACCCGCCGCCATCTGCATGTACCCGGCCAGTGTGCAGATCCGCCGCTCGCAGGCTCCGCTGGGGAGGAAGATGGTGATGATGGCCAGCAGGGAGCTGACGGCCAGCAGGGCGCAGCCCCCGGAACAGAGCACCGCGCTCGTCTGCAATACACACACACGCCAGCAGGGGTCAGCGCACAGTTCACCAGCAGGAGCAATCTTTGACCACTTCATTGAAGCTGCCACTTTGTGTCATTAGCCTTCGCTGATTGCTCACTGGAGATCTCAACACCTCAGAATGCAAAATAAGACAGTATGCAGAATGATAACATTGTGATTTAATGTGAAAATGTACAAACTACTACGTTACACAATATAATACAGGTATTTAGACTTTCACTGACAGCTCAACAGTGCTTGTTGGTGAAAGTCTCAATACCTTGTATTACTGTATTACTGTAATACAAGTAATACAGTAATACAATTGTTTTACTGTATTGTATTACTGTGATAAACACAGTCACAGTCCACTTTGACCAGACAGGGCATATGCTCAATGCACACTACACAATATTATACACCATTGAATTGATGCCTACCTGTAAACTACAGTAACAATGTTGGTTACAATAATATCGGTTACTGTCTTGCACTTTGGAAAAAAGGAAAATTGCACCACAATGGATTGCTTCACAAGTGGGTTTCGTGCCGCCAAGATGGTGCTGCTTAATAAAGAGCTAACTGTTTATTGAGCATCCTGTCCATTCCCTCCTGTTCAGTTAGCCTTGGTCACAAGGACACAGCCATAAAGTGCTACAAACACCAGACAAGGACAGTAGCGTGTTCTGAACCCTGTTTTATTAACATGCTGCCTTGGGGATAAAGGTGACTCCTGTTAGAAGGGAGGCCTCAGAGAAAGGCAGGCCAAACAAAAAAAAAAAAAAAACGGGCCCCGGGACAGATTTCAACAGAGCCAAAGATGTGGTCTCCAAGGCCTTTGTGGCAGGCCCCGTGCGGCTACGAGACAAAATATACGGCACTGCTCCCACACCGCTGCTGATTAATGGAGCCCTCCCCGAAACGCGTGCTGCACTCGGGCGAGAAAATTCCGAGAGACGACATCTCTCCTTATCCATCGTTCGATCCACTCGGCTCTTCTTTACCCCGACCCACCCATCCCACGTCTTTGATGGAACGACACTTCGGCATTCGCACAACCAATCCCCTGCAGTATCATTCCCTCCCGGTCGAACATCCCGCGGAGCGATTAGCGCTCGAGCCGTGACAATAACGGTAAATGTGTAACATGCATGAGGGCATTATGCCACTAATTCAAGCATCATTAAGCTAATGTTTAGGCATTCTGAGTGACACACTTAAAAAAATCTAATTAAATTGCATTTGGGATGGATGTGAGGGCAGAGGAATGGGATTTTTTTAAAGAGCAAAGGAAAAGGGGGAAGCAAAGGCAGAGGAGGGAGTCAAATTAATAAAATCCAGCACTGAGAAAAGATGTCATCCCTTTCAAAGAGTCACTGTAGTGGGATGGTCGATTTGTAATGTCATTTGCATACAACTACCTAGTCCAGACTGCTGTCCTGAGTGGACGTATACAAAGGGGATAGCTTTTAACATAAAGAGTATGAATTTGATGCTGAAGTTAAGATTATAGATTTATTCAATGTGGCTGCTTGGCTCTGTTGTTTTAAATAAAGTATAACCGTTCCTGTCATTCTGATTATGTGAGCCACAGTGCCTTCCACACAAGTGAGTGGCACAGTTCACTGACATTGCTCCACACAGTGTTGCCCCGCCCTCACTGTTGGAAAGCCTATCCTCTCCTCAATATGCTTCAGGCATCAACCAATGAGCAAATGGCCTCAGTTGGCCAATTCAGACCATGTTCTCTAATGTGTCATGTCAGAGCGTCAAAACAGCCAATGAGATTGATAAAGCAGTATTGAGAAAGAAGCATACAGGAAAGAAGCCATGTGGAGACTTAAAGATTAAAAGAGTCCTGGGAATAGAACATGTTTTTTCTTCTCCTCAGGAAGATTTCATATATGCATGGGAATGTCTCTTTTTCCCACTAGTGATCTAAGCATTAAAAATTAAAGGAATGGTACACCCCTCAAAACAGTGGCAGACCTGAGTATAAAGACATTAGCTGTCTGAGCATTACCCTCCCTTCTCCCCACTCCCCACACCCCTTTAATAAATTTGAATATAACCCTCAGAATACATGAATTCAGAATGAATTGTAATATGTATTAATGTGAGACCTCAACAATAACTGCATTAGAGGCTTCATTAAAAATCTGGTTGCAGAATTATTGGTGCAGTGCATCTTTGCATACATAAAACATTAAAAAGCCAGAATGCTAACAGTAGACAAATACAGGTATTTTTCAAGGTAGACGGAAGTAGGAAGTAGCATAGGTGGAAGCAGTATGTAATGATAAAAAAAAAAAAATCATTTTTTAAATCATAGGTTGTATAAGTTTGCTTCAAACATTAATGTAGTATTCCACTGTCATGCCAATTAATCACTACCGGCAGTAAGCACATATATGCATCTATTACTCGATCAATCAATCTATATTTCTGTATCTATCAAGCATGTTAGATCACTGTTGGTAAAACACAGTGCCCAAAACTTCTGAAACTATATATTGATACGTGTCATAGATGAGACAGAAAAACTGAAACTCCTTTAAAACTGAATCTTTCTTGCTACAGGCTCAAGTTAATTTAGTAGAAAATTAGGTTCGAACATCCTAGTATTTTTAGGAACGGTTTCTAAATAGCTTTTAATTACTTGCTCATAACCCAAAGCACAGAAAGTATAAGTGGTGTGAAGGAGTCTCAACAAGAGGTAGGGCCAACGGCGATAGAGTTCATTTACTGCGGAAACAGAGAAATGAAACTGTCGAATACCTGACTGAAGGCATTGCTTCTGTCTCAAGGCTTCCCCTCCTCACATTATGTGTAATGTATTCCCTGTCTGTTTCAATATCCACTACCACATGATAGCTTGTGCCTAGCAGGTCACAGAAGTAACTTTTTGTAGTTAAGAACCCCAGCTGTGCGCACAGTGTGTGCCCATGGCAATAACAAAAAAACTACTTGATTAAAAATACAGTTTACCTGCAATGACATTACTCACGATCCCAATTTTCAGTTATTCAACCTGTACAGATAGCTCCTCTAATACATTAATGTGCCATCAATTGCCTTTACTGCATGAAGGGTTTCTGTGTGTGTGTGTGTGTGTGTGTGCGTACATGTGTTGGGTGTGTGATAATGTTCGATCGAAATTCTACAACACTATAATTCTACTACTATAACAGCATCCGCAGTTCATTGAAAGGATTTACGCAGCAAATCAAGGTCAGCCTGTTACCATGGTAAACTATTCCCTTATATCTACTGAGCTGAGACTGATATATATCTGACACTGGGACTCGCTCACACTGCAGCATGTCAGCTACAGACACAGGGGAGAAGCGAAAGCTTGGATTCAGATATTCTTTCCAATATCCAATATAATGAAAACGGCCTCCAGACCCTATAAATATTGAACTGGAGAGACACACCAGGATGGCTCCATCATAGAGAAATATTTTATTGGTTTCCAGCTCTGCCCCTTTTAATATCGGTTGGCAATTGGAGAGCTATAAATTGGACACAATTCAGCAAGGGAGGACTCGGGATTTGAGTGATAATGTTCACGGCCCTCTCCTTCAAACTGGAGGCTCTCTAAATCCTCCAATCCTGATTACTTTGAGGGTGGACAGGGATTAGGGACTTTGGACTTGAATACCTGTAAAATTTTTAAGGCCGCTTACAATGGCCTTCAAGTGGCTCAGAGCTGAGGATTTTCAGGGGCACAAAATCTGTCAAATGCACTTTCCGCCCCCAGATAAATGATATTCATTGACTTCACCTCCTGAAATATAAGCAATTCCACACCTTTAGGACCTTTGTCAAAAAATCAGACTGGGGTGATTGAGTTGACTATACTGCCATAATAAAAAGGAACATTAGCACTGTCAGCAAGCACATAGTATGAAAATAAAGGTAAGAAGAACAGAGACTCAGCTGAGAGTCTTTGTTTTGAAAATAGATATAACATGGCAGCCTTACAGCCTGTATAACGTTACTATATTCCTACTGCTTTATCTATGCCAATTTCCCATTTATTGATAGAACAATGAAAAAAAAATCAAATAAAAGAATACATAAAATATGAATACTGTTGGAGCAGCAGTTAACTGACTCTCACCTACCCTGTCCCCCCGAAAATAATAAGTTGGCTGAAGATAGTAGACTACATCAAAATCCAATACAAAACATTTACAAGTGACAGGTAAAAAGAGCATGCTTAGTCGAAAAGCAGCCATGACAGGCGTACAATGCAGTGCGGGGGCGAGCTGTCACGCGCGCTTGTAACTTAAACAACAGCCTCGCAGCCAGCCGCCGCCCCACCTCGCTTTCAGTGCCCCGCACTCTCCGCCTGACCCCAAAACTCATCAGCATTCAATGAGGTGATGCCACACCAATCACCGTAAGTACCAGGACTGACACCTCTCCCCGTGCCCGCTTTCCCGAGCCGCAGTGTAATGTTCTGCTATTCCAAGCACATTAACGGCACGGCGCGCCTTACAAAACAGCACTTCACAGGTGGCGAGAGGGACCGTGTGTCATCATTTATTTCGCGGCCTATTTCTGACACGGGGCTCCACTTGAGCGGCCTCGGCTCCCTCGCCGTCTGACATTTCCCTCGACTCTCATTCACTGAAACAGATTGAAATTCGCACCCTTGCACCCCTTCCAGCACGCGCCAGCTTCCCTCGTCTCAGCCGCGCGCACACGCACACACACACACAAAAGTTGTCTTCACTTCTGACAAAACATACGTGAGAGCAAACACGAAACAGGCCAAATCGGCACTTTTAACAGCAAACGCATCGGCAACTGAGACATGGCACAAAAACCAGTAAAACTACTGCCATGTGACTTCATTACAAGCTCTAGCTTCATTAATACTCCTTATTGTGCCTGAAACAGAGTACAAGCGAGTGGGTGTTGTTTCTGGTGTCACAACCCATGTTGGCAAATTGAAAGAAACACCTGCCAGACTCGCCGCAAAAGGTACGAATTGAGAACAGAAGGGAGATGATAATAACGACCCAACACAAACAAGCTCCTGGTCCCCTACCTTGGTAAGTTTATTTGCCTCTCAGCTACAGAGGGACTATCATGAGTACAAAGCTCCATAATGACTTTCCATCTAGGGGGAGCAAGATTTTACAGCACAAGAAAACTCATTTTCAAACAGGTTCGAAATGTTTGAATAGTGTTTTTAAAAAGTCATCAATACTGATTTGATGTCAGACAAAGACTCCCACATACATATATCTGTCTCTATTGAATAGACTAGAAAATAAGGGAACAGCTGTAATGGAGGATGGATCTTTTTAGCAAAGAAGTCACTGGTATCTGGATGACACAAGTGACTACATGCTTACTCCTGTAGGAGGTACAACACCATACCACTATTTGGCAACCAGTATCACTTGCAGTGCCAGCCCACTTTCTCCTGTTATACTGAAGAGGTGGGACTCGGCAAGCATTTAGAGTTGCTAGCAGGTTTCATCAGTTGTTTCGTTCATATTTCAGTTCTTTTCAAACGACATAAAAGAAAGCGGCAGTAACGGGTGAGTATTTCATCAGATCAGCACTGATCCCACAGTATGCACTTGTGCTTTTTTATGTGGTTTCAGCCCAATTACTGGGCCTGTCATACGCAGCTGTGAACCAGATTCCAGTCCAACTTCCCACAAGATAGTGGTGACACATGCCAGTGACAGAATATTACTCTTCTTAGAGACAGGAACCTGGTGGCTGGAGCCTTTATATGATATCAAAATAATGCTGATTACTTTTATATCTTCTGTCATTTCTTATTTTCATTTTGTCAGTGTGTCTGTCAAAAGAGCGGGTTCTCGCTCTTTCGCTGTTCAGCGTCGGCTTGTTCAGCACCACCTTGGTTCATTTCGCCCTGTTGGTTTGACATCTCTGTCTAGGCAGTGCATCTGCCCATCTTGGGGGAAAGTTGGAGTATTATTTAGGGAGCTGAAGTATGCGGTCAGTGCAGTGTGAGCTGCAGAATGTTTGTGTTTGAGGATGGAGACATCCTGGATGATTTCATCTGGGATCACTGTCAAATGGCTGAAACCGAGATTCTTGATCTGAGGGTTCAACTGGCCGGTTTCCCCTGCAATAACAAATTGGTAGAGTTCCAAGAGCTGCCTCGGGGGGGGGGGGTGAGTCTGTGGATTATTCCAGGAAACAGAATTGACTGTAAGGCTGTATTTGTAGGAAAGGGTGTGCACATCTTATACAGACAATTTCTCCAGGAGTTGTGGTTTCCAAAACATTACAGTCCTTACAGGAATTCAAGTGGGCCTTGAATCTGAAAACAGAATTAATAAGCCGAACAGGGCACATCCCCCAATATATGGTAGTTGGTTATGGGATTCAATTAGAAGTGTCAACACAGCATGCAGATGCAAAAAGGAGCTGGTGCCCCGGTAGGAGCATGTGGACAAGCTCCTGGCCCAAGGATGGATTCAGTGGTTTTGGTTCACATTGGAAATAATGACAGAGTGGCAGGAAAAAGTATTGGCCCCTTCCTGATTTCCTCTTTTACTGCATGTTTCTCTCACTATCAAAATGATTTCATTCATTTCGTAGAAAAAGTCACCAACAACTTGCTATCATTGAAGACAACATGGATTCTGCTCTGTATAAGACAATTCCTAAGGAGAATGTCCGACCATCTGTGCGCGAGCTAAAGCTAAAGTGTAATTAGGTGGTGCAGCTAGACAATGATCCAAAACACAGAAGCAAGTCCACATCTGAATGTCTAAAAAGACGCAAAACTGAATCCAATAGAAATGATGTGGCAGGACCTGAAAGGAGCAGTTCATGCTTGAAGACCTACCATTCTGTCATAGAGCAGTTTTGCAAAGAAGAGTTGGCCAAGATTCCTCAACAGAGATGTGAAACGCACAAATCAAATTACAGGAAGTGTTTAGTTGCAGTTATTGCCACTAAGGGTGGTCCAACCAGATATTAGGTGTAAGGGGACATTTAATTTTTCACAGGGGTGATATGGGTGTATGCAAACAATTTTCACTGAAGGAAAAAAAAAAACATTAAAATACTGCATTTTGTGTTTACCCAGGTTCCTTTTGTGCAAAATTACATTTTGTTTGAAAATCTGAAACCATTCAGTGCTCCAAACAGGCAATAATTGAGAATACCAAGAAGGGGGAGTTAAGAGTATGTCTGGAGAAATTTGTCAGCCAAGTACAGAATTAAGAACAGAACCTCCTCAGTTGTTACCTGTAGAATTTCACAGTAGACATGTGCTATCCCATGGAAGCAATATATTATAGGGAGATTTCAGGCATGGCTACATAGGACAGAGGGGTTTAGGTTTATGGGATTTATTACCCTCAAACCAGCAGGGGATACGGTGCATGGGTTTGACCAGCATATGCTTACAGTTTCTGAGGAGTACAGAAACTGGGGCCTTGAGGGTCAGGGAACGTGTGTTTTAAAAGCAGGGTGAGAGAGCGTGCAGAGAGCAGCCTCCTAATGACAGCAATGTGGATGTGTTACAAGAGAAATAAGGGCCTAAAAGAATGAAATCGCCTATGATGCAAAAAGTCCAAAACACTGAATATGGCTAAACAAGAGCCTTAGCATAGAGGTTAGATACATCAAAAATAGGAAAGGGGACTTGTTAGCAATATTTCAGATTCGCTCTACAGTTATGTTGTTGAGAGGAGAATATATATACATACCTACAATTACTCAGGACATTCTGAGTAACATTGAACTAGATGTTGAAATACTTGAAAATTATGAAAACTTACAAAAAGATGATATATCTATTGCCAGAAGAAATTTCCAGTGTTATTCCTGGAAAAACAGTATTATGGGGATAATCAGCATAACCGTTTAAGCATTTCCATGTTTTAAAAATCTCCTGGACTTCTTCAAGGAAGCAACTAATTTTCAAAAGAATCTGTTCTTTTTTGTGAAAAAAAGCTTTTTCCACAAAGTACTTCATGAGGACTCATTATCACATTGAAATCAGAGGGAATTAATTGAGTTATCTGAATGTGGATTCAAAATTCAGCATAGTGCACAGACAATGATAAGAATGATTACATCACAGCAGGGCATTATGGGAAATGGAAACCTCCAAGGATCAATGTTGCGACCTCTGCTCTTCTTAATGTTGGTATATACATGAAAAATTACTGGGCATAAATCAAAGGAGTTTATACTGATCTTAACACTTAATGCCTAAACACCTTTGTCAGGCCACATTTAGGGTATTGTGTGTATTTCTGGACATCACACCATAAGAATGATAAGGAAGAAAGTACAGAGAAAGCTGATCCCATACATAAAACATGTATGTTATGAATCAAGACTCGAAACACTTAATCTCTTAAGTAAAGTCTCAGTAAAAGGAGACTCCGTAGGTATATGACTGATGTTCTGAAAATGTTCTAAAGAGATTAATAAAGTGGATCAAAGGGGGCTTTTCAAACTGAGTTCTGTCAACAGAAAAAGAGTACACGGATGGAAATTAGTTAAAAGAAAACTCCACACTGAAACTGGGAAGTATTTGGTCATACAGAGAGTTAAAGATACAAGATCAGCTTACCAGGACAAGTAGTTGAAGCATAGATCCTAGGAGAGTTAAAGACCAGGCCTGAAACACTGCTACATGCACACTAAATTAAAGGCAAAAAGCAAGATGAGGGCCTAGATGAGTTGAATAACCTGCCTCATTTCAAGCCTGTAATTAAGCCTTTAATTTTGTTTCTGCCTTTTTTCAGGGAGTTTAGGAGGTCGAAGCTCTCAAATTTAAATGCAAACTTTGTTTTTGCACATTGAACATCAAGACACACCTCCAGGATTTAATTCAGCCAGTGACGCAGTCAGCAGATCAACAGTAGGCAAGATGACATTAGTAACAGAATGAATATCACTAACTGGTGGTGGTTTAGCCAGCTGACCCTACCTGCTACATCATGACAAGCCTCAGATTGCTTACTGCTTTGAGTTAAGTGGATGTACAGACATTTTCAGCGCAGTTTTGACAAGCTTGCTAACTAGGAACAGGCTAGCTGATGATATCCCTTCACAACACTGACCCAGCAACTTGCTTGTTCAGAATATTTCTACAGATTATGATTCATTTAACCTATACCCTTACAGAACAGAATAATATTATTTGACTACTTTGTAGGTGAAAATATGTGGGTTTTCTGGTGATATTAAGAGTCCATTTAATATTTAAATGAGTGGCAAGTGTTTTGAAAAAAACATGACATTATGGAAGTAGTGCTATTACGCAGTGTGATATTAACTAGGTTCATAGATAGCTGTAGAGCTTACTTGTGATATGGGAACTGCTTGAGTACTTCACGCCTGGCTCCTCAGACTGAACCAAGATGCACTTCCTGTTTGAACTCTCCCTCTCTCTGGCTTTTCTGTTGTTTTTCCAGCAGTTTCTAGCCAGCCTCCTACTCCCCTGTTTTTTTTTTTTTGTTTTGTTTTTTACAAAGGGGTGGAATGAAGTTCAGACCACAAACACAACCCCGAGGAGCCCTGGTGAGGTAACGGAGGCCCAAGTGTTTTTGTAAAGAAAAGAGGCGGAGGGGAAAGCATCGCTGCACCCTCATGAACCTCCAATACCACCCCAGGCCACCACCTCCTGACAGCTCCACTGTAAACATCCCCCCTCCCTTGGAACAACACAGGATGGCCTGTCAGCACTGGGGCGGCACAGGATGCCTATGCAAGGGGGCCATCTTCAGAGCGCTGCCTCTACTCTGCTCCCTGGATCTTTTCCACCCCCCTCGTGGCCGTGCAGCTGTCTCCCAGTCAGGGCCACTTAACAGCCTCTGCCTCTCCGCTGGGGACCAAACGGGACGGCCGCGTCCCTTTGTACTGGTGAAGTGACAACATCGCCGCTTTGAAAGCTTGCCAGAACCCCGCATCCTTCACCCTCCCCTCTGAAGATGAAATGGTCAAGCATAGCAGAGGTGTTGGAGACTCAGCACGGCGGGACCCTTTCCAGACAGTCCAGCTGCAACATAAGAGGGACCCAGGAGGCGTGGCAGGGTCCAGAGGATGTTTACAAAGTCTGAACAGAGGGAAAAAAACACGCCTGAGTGTAATTCTGTTTATAGTGCTGGGAATGAAGTTTGAGTTTATTCAGGGAAAAAAGTTGTTGTTCTTGGGAATTGGGATTCATTTTATATCTGTTGTGTGTGGGCGAATGGATGTGAAACTTTTTTTTAATGCCAACTGTGATGTGTTTTTCTGCAAAGGCTGGCTAAAGAAACAGATATGTTGTGCATTACATAAGCCTTTGAGAGTAGCTTCTGAGAAGTTCATGATACCAGAGGGGAATGGAAAAAACCCCCAAGGCATCAGTTTTATAAGTTTAGAATCATCTTTCTTTTATTCTACTTTTAAAGCACATTGAAGTCTTTGCCAGCTTTACCATTCACACATTTCTGGGAACATTGTCTCCCAAAGTTAAGAATCCCATGTTTCAGACCACAGTGCACCAGAATCATGTGTGAGGTCACAGAGCTGATAAGACATTGAATGTATTCCACTGTTGCTGCTGGAAACAGTGTTATTGAATACCATTCTGCAAAATTCCTCCCTTAAACAAAAATTTGTCATTATGAACAGCCATTTAAACAGAGCTGTGCGCGTGAGAGAGAGAGAGAGAGAGAGAGAGAGAGAGAGAGGAGAGAATCAATGATTCTGACCAACTGATTCTGTGCCTCCATAGGATTAGGAGGAGGAGGTAAATGCACCTAAAACAGGGGTTCAGCCTTCAGTACTGCATTCAGAAAGATCCAGGAAGGTTTAGCCATATGTGTATGAGCCATTCCATTGAGAACCACAGCTTATTTGACCAAAATGTCCAATGTTTTGCCTGACTCACAACATCTCAAAATATCCTATTCTGAGTCTGTGTAATGCAGGAATAATTGCAGGTTGCACAAGCTTGAATGGTGTTATATGCTCACACTCACTGGTCTGGGAGTGTTGTTAGCCTGGTCTGACACTCTGGCTCATTCAACTTTGAATGGATACACTTCTGTTCTTTTGTGCTGGAAGTCACTCCAGATAAGCACCTGCTAAATGAATGTAATGTAATGTAATGTAATGATAATGCTTGAAAATAGCCTCCCCTCCCCCCCCCAATGTCTAGTTGTTCTCAGCTACTGACTGATGCTCTTCATGCAGCATCTGTCCCAGCCACACACCACACCACAAAGCAATGTTCACTCCCGCTCTCCGTTAAGGAGATGTTAATGTAACCCACCCACCACCCACCCAAAATCTCACCACCCTCACCCACCCACCCCTCATACACTCAGTTGTTAATAATACATAAAAATGGCAGATGTGATGACATTAGTGACTGAATTGTGTGAATGGGTCCAGGGGCCCTATTAGTTAAGTGACCAGGGAGGAACAAGGGCCTTTCCAATGAAAGGAGAAACTAAGTTTACTGAACTATTATTATTATAGTTTATTTGTTCTTGTTGTTACACCATAGAGTTAATGCAGTCATCAAGAGAGATTTTCACAATACAAAAACCAGAGTAAAATCTACACAGTTCATATAAAAAGGCCAAAGACTAATACCTTCAACATGGGGAAAAAAATCATTGATAATTTGGAACCTGAAGGTTGCAGGTTTTATTCCCAGGAGGTGCACAGCTGCTGGTCTATTAAGCAATGTACTTTAGATGAACTGCTTCAGTAATTATCCAGCTGCATGAATGGATAAAATGTAAAATCTGAGTTGTGTACCCTCTGAGGCACCTGGTAAGCCAATACAGGATGCAAATGCTAGGCTAATCTGAACAGGTCTGAATTGCTGTACGAACGCAGCTGTTTACTTGTTATTTACACCACACAAAGGCAAATACAACCTTTATTTCCCTTCCCTGTGCAGAACTGTACGCTAGAGAAGAGAGCGGCGAGAGGTTAAAAAAACATGAATTATATCTGCAAACAAATGAATTGTTTGCAAGGCTTGCAAGAGAAATGATTTTGTTCCATCTGTTAAAAACAAACATCATATGAATCAGTATAAGTGTTGTAATAACTTGAAAAATTGTGTGCTCAATTTCCAAACATCTGTGTTTGAATGGATTAAAATTTGTCAGTTTTACAGAACTGTTCCTTTGATGCTTTTGACACTAAGCACCCCAAGCTGTCAAACAGAGAGAGGGGGAGGGGGAGGCGGTCAGAAGGAGTGTAAAAGAGAGAGAAAGCATGCATGCTTGCATGCGCCTGTGTGCATGCGTATGCGTGAGTGTGCATGTGTGCATGAGCATGTGAGGGGTTTAATCAGAAAGCATTTCCCAGCATCCTTTTAACCCCTCCAAAGCAGCCAGGTTTCAGTGCCGCTAAACCAAAATGCTCATGAAAAACATGTCATCTTGATAAATTTCAGGTCCCTGTGTATGTATCTTTTAATTAAAATTTCACTACAAAAACAAAAAGACTTCAAGTGATTGGGTGTTCAGACATTAACCAAGACACACACTTTCTGTCATTTGTGTATAGCACAGAGTGGCCTTTGCCTCCCTTAAAAGATTAATGAGGCACTGCATTTAAACATTTATAAATATGCATAGGTCCGCACATTCATAAACACAGTGCTATTTCTGAAGGGCAAATACAGCAATGGCAAATTCTTCCTTGGAGAGCCTCTGTCACTTTAAAACTGAGGTCTGTGAAGACCTACTGCAGCACAGGGGCTGCCATTAACAAAAGGAGCACGGCGTTAAAAACACCTGGACTGGGATGCCACAGCAATGTCGGCAGCAGCCGTATGAATATGCTGCACCACAAAATGCGCCTCCCAACAGGACAATAAAACCACCACATCTACACGGAGTAATCAATAACCTGGTGTTACATGTCCAGGCCAGTTTTACAGTATGCAGACGTGGGGTTAGACAGCATTCGGAGTTGGGGAGGGGGATGTCAGGCAGACAAAGCAGGCGTGCTGTACTGAGGTACGGTGGGAAAAGGGTTAATGCAAACACTCAGTGTGCAGCGCGCGGGCTGTCCTTGAGTGCACCGCTCGCGCTTCCCAAACTCACATGGCCAGCTCCTGCATTTATGCATGATCTGGCTCCCAACCATTCCCAAGTGCAAATTTCATAATTCATGTACAGCAACTGGAGAGGCTGCAATATTAGCTTTCCTGTGCACTGCTGATTTCAGCAGAGAGTGGTTAGGGGTCTAATCTCTCAGACACAATGCCCCCCACCCCCCCTCCCCCCCACCCCACCCCAAATCCTTCAACCCAATTCAATCCCATGCATCCAGCTGCGGGAGAGATCAATCCCTCAATAATCTTTTTTTTTTTTTTTACACATGCTTAGCAGACTCAAATAGATTCCATTTTATATATTATCAGCTTGTGCAGCAGGACAACAACTCATTTTAAGTACCGTGCTCCAAGGTATACCTGTGGCCTGCTGGGCACTGATTCAAATACGCACCCTCTCAGACACATCCAGTCCCTCCACCGTTATGCCATCCTGCTGCTCATAGTTTTATGTGTACTTTTATGAGAGGAACCTCGGGTAGCTCAATCAGATAAGGATAATTAAAATTCTTCCTCATTTAGACAGTTTTTTTTTTTTTTAAACGACGCCACTTCCATTCCAAAGAAAGACTGCCAAGCAAGAACATCAAATGAAAGAGGAGCCTCTACACGGGTCAATCATGATAAATTGTTCATGGCGAAGCTTTCGCACCATTTAGAGATGGTGTTTACCACAGAGTGCTAGGGCTCAAACAATGAAGAGGAATGAATTGCTGACTTGGACACTAAGTTGCATCACCCTCCTTTCAAAATATTGTATTTACCCTGTGGAAATGAACTGCCGCTGAGCACGCCTTCTGAATTCCAAATCCTGGCTTGGCAGTTTTCTTTTGGAACACCACGGTGGCCAGGCAAGCCGCTAATTGAAAACGACTGAAGAGTAGAGTAGAGCTACACTACCCCTATTCTCTTTAAAAAGAGTTTGTCACAAAGAGACGAGCTCTAATTAATCAGCTTAGACTTGTTCTGTTCGGTGCCCTGGAGCATGGAAAAGATGAATAAATTAGTATCGGCTTTTTTAACGCAACATCAACATTAAGCATATCTGATGGGCTGGGTGAGGATCTGGTTATTACGGGGAAACAAATGAGTGAAAAAGAATACCATAGCCCTCTCTCAGCATAAAGTGCATGTCTAATGATTATTAAAAGCTTCATTATGGGGGCCTCTGCCTCTGAAGTTCCAGCTGAGGCATCGCAAAATCATGTTAATCAGGGACCACACTGACCACACAGCACAGTCAGAGACACAGATAAAAGGTCCTTCGTGGTGCGGTTTATTCACTTGCCGTTTCACCTCGCCCTGCTACGACTGATATAAGTTTAATACGGCTAACAACCACAAGGCACCGGGATGGTCAGGGTTTCCTGCTTTTGAAAGGCCAACTACTTCCATGAATATAAATTCAAGCCGCTAGTATAAATCTGCTCTGGTATTTCGAGTAACGCTGAAATTCTTTCATGAGAGGGAAATGTTCAATTCACTGTGTTACGAAAGTTGGAAGGTCAGCATTTTTCTGTAAAAGCCAGATCAAGCTGGAACTCTCTGCCGAGTGGATTTCCATTTAAACTTCAGGGCTGGTGATAACAGAGACAAATGTCATGATTATTTTCTTGCTTAATCATTTGTTTTTTATATCATACTATTTCATAGTATATTCTTACTTGTTCCTCCAGTTTTGCTCATTGGTTTTTGCAATGTCATTGATTCATTCAGCATCATTGATTTGATTTTTAGTTTTTTGAGTGTATTTTAATTTGTTAAATACTCTAATATTGCATCAGTGGTATTATATGTACAGGTCATGAAGTTATTCCACATTTCACACCGGCATTACTTGAAACATCTAGGGCATTAGGGTTTGCCAGGCAAATATGTTCTCCGGGTTCATTTTCAAGTACTTATAATGACATATCCCTAAAACCTAAAATGAAATTTATAGATTAAACTGGATGCATATGTCAAATAATATCTGTAGGGTGAAATACTGATGTTTTTTCAGAAAACAGCCCTAGTATGCCTAGGGCCTGTTCCTGTGAGTAGGAGATCTCTACTCTCTCATTGCCTGCTCTCATCTATGGATGACCAGGACAAATCTGAAATCCCAGGTCCCTGTGTTTAACCTGTGACACACCTCAGCCATCAACAAATGTGTTCACTAAACTGACTCCAAGATGGCTGCTGCCTGGCTCAATATCAGGCACAATACCAGGCTCATCACAGACAACGTGATACAGCTCACAGTTTACTGCATGTGTAGTGTAAATAAATAAACCATATAATTATATAAACCATAGCATAAACCAGCATAGTTTAAATTCACATATGCAATGTTTTGAATACTATCACTCAACTTTAGTGTGCTGATGCTTTCATCAGATTTCCATCCTCTTCATACAATAGCTGTTGTAACTTGCATTGTTCCCCTGTAATGAATTCTGTAAAGCACTCTGAGAATTCCCTTGTTGAGATTGCTCCAAGTCAAATATGACTGACTGATTAACTGAACCACGGTTCACCTGTGTGGACAATTTCCAAATGCTACTTAAAGTATTCATTTAATACTTCGTCTCTTTTTTCCATCCATGAAGACAATATGCAAGCAGTGAGGTTCCTCTGAATGTAATGTTCACCTTGAAGCTTTGATTTCAGATTCATGAGGGGTTTATTACAAACACTATTCTATCCAAAGCAAGGACATCTAAATGAAGCCTTTGTGGTGCCCTCGAGTTTTTCTTCTGAAATATGATTAAAATGTTCACCCTTAAAATAACCTTTACCTTTAAACACTCAGAGCTTGAAATTATTTTTAAAGCCCCACGCAACAATTTATTACATCTTAGGATATTCAGACAGTGCTTTGGTTGCACTTACCAAGGATGCAATGAGTTCATGGTCTTTGCTGTACAAAGCTGAGAGCTGAGAGGGGCTGAAGGGCTCCTTTAAGCCCACACCATAAGAAATAAGTATCCTAGTCGTTGCAGTCCCACGGGCAAGCGCTAATCGCATGTATGTAGTATCTAAATTCCATAACAGGATTATATACTGTCAAAAATGGATGACACCCAGATCTGAAAAAAGACACCGCTGTCTGGCTGCCTTCAGACTCCTTTCAAATCATTCATTTAAATTAAAACCATCAATTTCCCCCACCAGAGGGAACACAACCTTGGGATTTGTATGTTAATGTGACAGCTGGGGGGCTGAGACACCATGACCTGATTTCCCACAAGGCAAGCAGTCAAAGCACAACCATTTTGATCACTCAGATTTTCTCTTTAACCTTTAGGTCTGGGCATGTCTTCACTTGGCTAAGTTCCCTGATCTATCAGTCTAGGTAAGCAGAGATTATATCTCTTCGGTAGGTCTGCCAACACCTGATTCTGTCTGAGAAGGCTGGCTAAATGCCGATTTAGCCATTTAGTACAGACTGGATGTTTCATACAGATGTCTCTTTTAAAGGACTGTATCTGTTAGAAATAAAGTAGTTCACCTCACAGTGGTAATCTCACATAAATATGATTGAAGTTCCAGACAAAGATTCAGGTGAATTTCTTTAGACAATCCCTATGCAAACCCATCCCATCCTCAAGTATAAAAAAACCCACTCACCACTTCTTTTTCTTGTTCTGTTCACAACATCCATCCTCCTTTCCATCTCCCCCTTTTTTCTCTGTTCCTGTGTACGACGTCCAAGGGGGTTGGAGTCAACAGCCTTGGCCCACGGCAAGGTATGACCCTTTTCTCGGACTCCAAGCCAAAGAGCAGTACCCCCCTATACCTTCAACAGCAACACTTATTAAAAATTCATATCTACTGAATTTCATCTTAAATTTTGGAATTTTGCAAAGTTTTCTGGAAAAAAGTCAATGAAACGTAGAAAATGAGCACCCAGGAAAGTGTTTTCTGGACCGTAGAGAAGCTGGCCGATACTTCTCCAATAAACTAGCCCAAAAGAACAAAAGGTTCAAAATCAATAATTTATTTTAAAACCAACCAAAGAAACCAGCCTATGCACAGCCAGTAGCAGGGACAAAGTGAGCCTCTCCGCTCTGTAGCCACACCTGTATTTAGTCAGGCCTCAATGAGTCAGGTGTGGCTTGTTATCCAATAGGCTGGCTCCCCAAACAAATTACCAACATGTGCACATAATTAACCAATTATTAATACACAATTGACAATGAGTGGCACAATTAACAATTAACATTTGGATTCTAAGGGAGAGGTGGTGAAGGCTCTCCTTCACATGGATATATAAAGCAGGTGCTAAGTAAATGGTGGCCAACCAAACACTTTGGCAAGATTTAAATTCCTCACAGGCCCACACTTGGTCATCTTGCGCCACACATAACATCTGCCTTGCAGGAGACCATTCCGAGGCATGCAAGGCAAACGCAAAGTGGAGTGATTTCTCCATTCGTCTCTGTCATCCGCAAACAAATGCATCCATGGAAAAATGCTGTCGGGCAAATCTGCTCCCCCATCACCTGACCCTGCCAGTGCCCTGCCTGTGGGCTCTCCTTTCAGCTCCCACGCCCGTGCATCCGGCAGGCCCGGATCCCTAATTACTGTATTAGCAGCGACAGAGACAGCCACAATCAATCACGTCAGCATGTCACTTCCGATCACGGTCACGTTCCGCCGGCCTATCCGCTCGCCCCTCCGCGGCCTCCGCACAAAGACGAGATAAAAAATCATGTCGGCGGGCGAATCCGTGTGGACGTCATGTCTTATTGAAAAACAGGCCGCTCCTGTTTTCTGGGGGGCGAGAGCTCAAACCTCCTGCAGAGGGAGAGCTCAAACACATTCCCTCTATAGCATCGCTTGTCCAAATCCCAGCAACAGTACCAGTAACTGCAGACGCCTTCTATTCCTAACAAGGGAGGCATAGGCCATTCACTGACGATACATAAAGAAGAGGTCACTGTAATATATGAACACATATGGTCCAAAACCATCTGATATTGTAAATCTGCAGCAGAAAAAAAATCTCTGACAAAAGACAAGAATGCGTGGTTTATCTCTCCCAGCTCTAATCTAAGAACTGCCCAAACCCATCTCCTTTGTATAAATACATGCATGTCTTGTATAGCTTTCGGGGTGACAGGAAATCCATTGACTTTTGCGCCATTGTAATATGTGGCTCTCCAGAGACCCTGCCTCCTTGTGGCTCAACCCACGGAGCATCTCATCTCCACTCTCTTATTTTGGACTAAGAGATAAAACCTGCCCCATCCATCATTTTATTAGGTGGCCGGCCGTGATAATAAACCCTTGGCTCTGTGGGCAAAGGGCCTTAACACATTCAGACGGGAGCAAATCATTGCCTCTCCGCAATACAATATACAGTACAAAGAAACGGGAATTATGTGGTCGGGCCAGCTGGCGGTAAATTCCATTTGAAGTGCATTCCAGATGATGCCGATTCTTTCAAAAGTGCGAATTGCTTTTTTTGACTTACTGGGAGGGAGCCCTTCTGGAGCAATACAATGAGGTATTCAAAAGCATCTAAAATACAATCTGCCCTCTCATCCCCTTTGGCCACTGCGTTTGAGGATTTCAAGGGGAGGAGTATTGTGTGGCGTGGATTTGCTCTGAGAAACCAATCTCCTGTCAAAAATAAAGCCATGGCACGTCTAATCTAAACACTTGCTGGCAGGAGAATAACGGACTAGAATGGATTGAAACTTTTCGTTTCCAATTACTGCTTTGAGGCTGGCTGGGGATATTTGGCGTTTGAGCTATGGCATGCAGTAAAATATAGTATGCACCCACCAGCTCAAGGTGTCTGGTGTGGTGCATCAGTACTGCATTGTGTGATGCATGTCTGTGTTAGAGCGCTCTCACAAACTGCTGGGTCCAAGTTCCAACCATGCCTCAGCAGGCCACAAGGCCCTGCTAATCTGCCCCAAACCCTTATACATAACGAGTCAGTTCACACCTTCAGCTGTAATCACATAAGCTTTTAATGATTTAAGTAAAATTCCTCCAGCAGTTTGACACCTCCTCCTCCTTCCCTTCCCCCTGCTCCTAATTCTCATACCAAAGGCTCACCGGAGAACCCATCAGCCAATGGCTCCAGCCTGTCACCGCTGACAGGCCAGGGGAACTCTGAGAGTGCAGGTAGAGATGGTGTGGGCTGCACCTGTACTTCACCTGATGAAGATCACTCATTCCCAACAGTTATCACACCGCATTGAACAAAAATCCAACTGCCATGCTCTGTTTTGAAAAAATAACAATTTTCAAGCCTGCATTCAATGTCTGTTGGATGCCATCATGTACCATCTGAGCAAAGGTGATCAATTGACTCCACTCATTTCAGTCCCATGTGGTTGACAATGCCTGCAAATTTCTCTGAAATAATGCTATTTGTCCATATTCAGCTGGGCATGAACATGCACTGCTTTGTGTGATTATACTCGATAAGTGCTCAGGGCTTCACCGCAATGAGTTTTTACTACAGAATATTTGGACATAGACAAAAGATTACAAGGAAATACAAGGCTTTCAAGCCAAATGGCTGGTAACTTTGAGTTGTGGTCAGTACAGCTAAAGAAAAGGTATGATAAGCATGGCAAATATTGGCTGAATGTGTAACTGCTGATAACATACAAGCAAGAATTGTGTACTGACAACAGTACTGTTTATCATACTGGGTGTGAGTGGGTATGTGCAACGACACAGAGCCATGACCAGCAGTTTGCACATGTCTAACCTCCATGCCCGATGAATGTCCTAAATGTGTGATCACCCAGTGAATGCTCTCAAAGCTTATGGTGTAACATTTGAAAAATGCATTTCATGGCAACACTGTGCATATCTTATGGCATAGGATGATAAAAAATCCCATACACATCAAGTAGTGTTCTACCACTTTTTAAAAAAAACTGGTAGCACATTGTTCTTTGAAAAAAGCTGCTTCGGTATTAGGAGCCATGTAATAACAGCCATTCTGTGTATTCATGTTTGTTTCTTTGGAAGAGACAGAACCTTGCTTCAAAAGCCTGCTGTCATGCTCAGCATGATGACAAACCCCTGTTAAAACATTCACAACAGTAAGTTCATAGCTGGGTAATGGCCTCTGTTCCTACAATGATGCTACCATTTTTTTTCAACAATGAAACAATTTACAACAAGACTTGGCTGGCACCACGGTTTTGACTGAGGATAATATGTTTAGATCCAGACCAATAAAGTATCTAGGTGGCCTTGAGAGACTTTGAGACCAGGACCGTGAGATGAGACTCCCTTTCTGTGAATGATGCGGGGAAGCCCATATGACCAGTGGTGGTCTTAGCAGGTCTTAGGGTGATTTGCTTAGCAGATCCTCTTATCAAAAACAACTTACATAAATTATGATTTTTGCACGCTATCCATTTATACAGCTAGGTGATTCAGGTTAAGGAACTTGCCCAAGGGTACAACAGCAGCGTCCAACGAGGAACTCAAACAGGTAACTTCTGGGTTACAAGCCCTGCATCTTACCACTACCCTACACTGCTGCCCAAGATATTACTGGTCCCTGGCTGAAGATGCGAGAGTCATGACACAAGAGCTCAACCCAAGACCTCCTACAGTGCATTATTCTAGCACATGATAGTCAAAATAGAATATATGATGCATGACATACCCTTAAATATAGTAGTGAGTTTTCACACTTCCTGCCCAGTATTTGAAGTCCAGTCCAGTTGCTTTCTGTATTTCCACCTGCATCACACTGTGACTGGATGTTCACATGAACCACAGAATTCAATGAGAGGAGAGTAATTGCTGTTCCATTTGAATTCAAAGTGAAAACACACCCTGCAAAAGCCTGTACTATTAGGAGTTAGCCTGTAGTAACAAGAATACTGCTAAGTATAGCCCAATAAAGAAGGTACAAACAGACATGGTTTCCTTTTTAGCCTGGTTTCAGATCACTTTATTCTTTCATTGTGTTTTTCTTATATTTAAAAGGTTAGCTGTGCCATCATGTGTGGCGTGTCATCATTATGCATTGGCCAATTTATTGCTGCCTTGTGTAATTTAAATTCTGCAAACACCTCTTTTTGTTTTTTTGTTTTTTCTTTTTTATATTTTATACTTTAATCCATATGATATTGCATTTGAGTTGTGGGTGGGTTGTTTGCATGGATGAATTCTAATGCCTTTCAGTGGTCTTTGATGTTTTTTAGCCATGTTTATAATTAATGTCTAAATGCTACTCTCATTTTGGTGAAGCCAGGAATGATTTTCTTGGATCTCTTTCAATCTCTGCCTCAATGATCTTTTTACTTATATTTCCTCTCTTTGAAGGGCAAGTCCATTTTTACGTCATGACTTTTGACAATTCTGACAAGCTCCAAAGTTGCAGAATTACCATAGTGGTGTTGGGGTACCTGAAACAACCAGCTGGGATATATGCTGAAACTGATACACATATGTACCTATATACGTATACCAATCTGCAGGAGAGCTGCTATACAATGGCAGGCAAACTCCCAAGGACAATCATTTGGAGCCATTGTGAAGCCACCATGAATCACACGTGGTATTCAGTATGTGGGAATGCTGGCTCTGATGAGGAAATCACAAAGGCTTCATTCTGTGACCACATAACTTGCACAGCTCCCAATGCAGTGCAGTACCATATATACATGGGGAGACAGGTGGCTCAGTGCAGCAAAGGATTCACAATCACCTCTTACCCAATCAGGACACAAGCCTGAAAAAGTCCTGCATTTAAATAAGGAGGCTGCAATAGTGCCTTGTGTGGCTGTTCAGTCTGTTTATGCCCAGAGCCTGCCTGGCCTTGCTGCCAAGCCTTCACCGCAGGACAGGGGGACAAAACCCACAAGCAGACCAGGCGCATGATGAGCTTGATCCAGATCCCAGTGTCCCAGATTCATCAATCTAAAGACCCTTTTAAAACACTGCACAAGGCAGCAAACACAGCACCACTGTTCACTCTGGACCCAGCGCTGCTTTGTGTGACAGGCGGCGCTGCTCTTTCCACACCACGCTAGGCGAGAGGGAGCTCGAAACATTAGTGGAGTCATTTGCACATCAATGAGTAGCGGCGAGACCCCAACCAATCTTGATGAAATTTTAATGGGTCGTCCTTCACCTTTAATGGGCATCAGGCATGTTTCCTTACAAGGAAATTGAACAGTTTCAATCAGCAGATGAAACATTACTCAGTATACAGAATGAAAAAAAATATATTATCGTTAAATGCTAATATCGTTCAAATTACAAGCTTTATGTGTATAAATACATGCATACATCATTACATACACATACAGCATACATACAGCACAGAGCACAAAGCTTACTACCAAGCAACAACACAGATTAATAATAAATGAACAAACCACTCTTTGTAATGTTGCCTTAGCTGTGTAGATGTAATCAGAATAGTTTTATGTTTAAATCTGAGGAATCCTTCATATGCATTTTTCAGGAAAAAAAGCATGTGAGTCTGATTCATGTTTCTACAATCCCCAGAATGAGTGGCGACTTATTAATATCTCTTTTCAAATGCAAATTCTCTTCATAAATAAATCATAACTCCCGAGATTGCCAGTTGTTCTGAGAGCCAGAACGGTTATTGGAGAGCTCAATTTTCCTGTTTTCCGTGATTTGTAAAAAGGAGTCACAGTGCACTCTAAGGATCTGACCACCTCTGTGGAACTGCCAGACAAAGGCTTTAATTGAAGGCCTTCCCTACAAACATGAGTGTACTAATTTCTTATGGGAACATTCCCACAGGTAGCCTGGGTATAAGATAAGCTCCATTACTTAGAGCAATCCAAACACTACAGTGGCAGTGCAGGGCTGACCGACTTTACCTCATCAGCCATATCGACAAACCTGCTGTGGGATCAAAGCTGAAATGCAAGTGATACGCAAAACTGAATTATCTTTTTTGCATTTGAAATGTTTACTGCATTTGGTAGGCATTTAAGCTCCTTTTATTAGTGACGTCTGAAAGTCTTTCCTTTCCCATATATTGAACCACAAGTACTTAATATACGTCTTACATTTGTACTGAATTTCATATATAGAATGGCTACTGCTTTAATTTTTTACATTATTTATTATCTTTATGTTGTGAGCATGACTGGTGGAAGGAGAGCAGAAAAAAACAAATTATTGAATAATTGATAAAAACTGAAATTCTGAAAGTGCATTAATTGGAAGTTAGATGTAAGAACAGAGTGTTTAAAGTAGTTTGTATTTGTATTCAAAATTTACTTGACTTCTGGCTGTCTTTCTACTTATCAACCACAGAAAAATGTGGAAAGCGGAAATAACATATTTAAAATGTCTTTCAACCCTCAAACATATTTCCATTTCATTTATTAGGTATTTTCAACAGAGGCAGGTAATAGCACTTGCTTTTTTCACAAACAAATTCATTTTGTAAAGAAGAAAGTGTGTTTATTCATATTTAAAAATCGTATTGCCCAAGGTTGACAATAACTTCCTTGGCCAGGAAAGAACAAAGCGGAGCTCTCAGATGAAGAGACTACGTAACATGGTGACACTTCAATGCCATGATCAGTCCATATGTTTTGGACTGAACACATACTGTATTTACCAGATTCAGAATCTCACATATGGTTCAACAGATCACTACTGTGAATGAATTATTTAGCATTATGTATTCCAGTTCTACAGAGTAACTTAGGGGCAGGACTGGGGCCCAGAGAACTAGAATCCTGCAAATTCTAATCACAGGTGGGGTAAGGCTGCTTAATCTTAAATGGGGTAAGGCACTTAATCTGAACTGCTTCAGCATATACGGCCACCTGTATAAACTGACAATGTCACTACCTACTGGGATAACCACAGGCAACCAAAATTCACACGGTCTGCCACATGAGTTGGTTTTGAAGCAGCAAGAGGCTTTTATCTACAAAGTGGTGTGACCTGAGCACCATTTGAACTTCTGCATGAATGCATCACTTTCAGGATTCACTATCCAAAAATGAAAGGAAGGAAACTTGACCTTTTCTAAAAGTAACTAGTAGTAGCAAAATTTGCAGGGCTCAGATACAAACACAAGAGCATAGTTGGGCTGGTCTGTTACATGATATCAAACAGACATCTAGGCGAGCTCAGAAGACCTCTAGTCCCAGTTTTTTTCTCTCTGTGCTGTCATCTACTGTTTGCAGTGTGTTAAATGTGGGCAAAGTCTGACCTCAACATTTTATTTAGTGGTCTGGCTTGTAAAGATGAGAGCAAAAAAGTTGCTTCACTACCATCTGGAGTGTTTACTGTGTTCCCCCTGTGCAGACTTAGAGCAGATTCAAGAAAGGGCCATTAGTCCTTGTGCGCACTAGAGTTTTCTTGTGCTGTTAAGAATGATAATTAGTCCCCAAGAATGGCGGGTCCTGGAGAGCTGGGGGCCATTGGGTTGATATATAGGTCCAATGGAAACGGTGGGCTGTGTGGAAATAGTTCATTCTATAATCTCCCGGAATGAAAACAGTAATGAACAGAGGGTGACACGACCAGTACATCCAAATTCAGATTCATGTTATTAGTCAGGCTAAAAACATGAAGTGTGTGATCTTGGTGTGATGGTGTGATGTTACTGTTCAAGCACATCTAATCAGTGATGAGCACACAATTTTTCACTGAATGGAACCACTTTCTGTACAGGGAGAGACTGAGCTATCATGTGTATGTTATCAGAGAGATAAAGTAAGTAACGTACACTCCAAACTTAAGTGCAGCCAAACTGCTTGCAGTCATTCTTTTCATTGAAATGTATGTGGAGTCTTGCTATTTGGCTTTTTCATTTTTTTTCTAAAAACCTTAGTGAAGGCTGAAAATCTGACTGTTACAGGATAAATAACAGTAATGCAAGTGGCCCATGCCATTCATTTGCGATTTGTGGTTTCAGGTATTTGAGTCAGGAATTACCCCTCTTCCTGCACTATTACATAATTTGAGTTTTTTCCTTATTCAGTTGCCTATTGTACCATTACTTGAAAATGAATCACTTGATTATTGCTCCATTACTGACACAAGGGGTTGTTAATGTTTTATTTATTTATTTTTTTATTGACAGGACACATCTCCCTTACAAGACATTATTCACTGATTTTCTCATTTGCCGGTATCTGTGTTCATCCGAATGGTGTGATTTTACTGTTCGAGCATATCTAATAAAGAACGAGCACACATTTTTTTCATTGAATCAAACCCCTATCTGTACCAGGAGAGGACAAGCTATCATGCGTAAGTTATCAGAGGGATAAAGTAACCTACACTTCAACCTGGGGTCACCCAAACTAATCACAGTTATTCTGTTCATTCAGCTGTAGTTACTGTATACACTTGTAATGAAAAAGTCTAAGAATCCAAGATATTTAATGACGAATATTTAATGATGTTTAATGAATAATCTACTGTACATTCTGTTCTGAGAAATATCTTGAAATAGCATGTTTAGTCAACTTTATTAATCCATTTAAAATATTTAAAACCCTTATTCAAAGTGTAAGTACTTAAGTGTCCAAAGTGTTCCCTTATAACTTTCATACCTGACACCAGTCTTGTTGGCCCTCTCTGTACTTTCTTCAAGAGCATCTATGTGCTTTTTCTAGTTTGGTAACCGAAAGTAATGCAGACTAGAATGGAGCTACTACATAGACTTGCTTTAAGAAAATACAGTATATAATTCTGATTCTGAGAAGGACAACAAACCTACCCTGAGTGTATCTGTGTATTAGAATGATGCTGTAGTTGTTACCCTCATTCCTAGAACATCACATTTGAATCCTTATATCAGACTGTCTTTCTGTCTGTCTGCAGCATAAGCACTGGCCTACTACTCCCTTTACTTTCACATTTTCACTTAATTTGTATTAATGTCCAATACAAGGAAGTAATACACTGCACTGATGAGTTTATTGTGTAGAAGACAGTAGCATCAGGTGTATTCTTATAATTGTAGTTGTAACTGTAATCGGGAATATTTAGTTAAAAACAAAACGGCAGAAAGAAAGCTGCCCTCTGCTGGAATCAAATCTACCGGCTGCTTTGTTTCGAATTCCCGCAGGAGGCAGACCAATATCCTGGAAGCTCATTTCAAAGATGTGTTAGCACATTGTATACCATCATTAGCCTATGACTGTAATAGCTTAAGAAAACCCAGGGCTTGTGGATGATATGTTGGACATTTAATCCTGTCTGTTGTACACATTGGTGGAAAAAGTGTTTTTATTCAGCGACTTGGAGCAGTCCCTTGGGACGGTTACCTCCTTAAAGTATGAGGCAAAAAAGCAACTTGCCATTTAAGCTTTTTCCTTAGCTACATCAAAACATTTATGTCCACGATATGCTCATCTTTACACACAAAAATACGCCAATAATATCACATCATCACCTTTTATGGGAAATACAGAACGTGTGCCACTTTTGTCATACACTATTTTAATGTGCTCGTGAAATAATAACGGGAGTTGTCTCTATGCACAACAAAGCGCACGCGCACTTTTTGTGACGGATAAGATAGAACCATGCGTAAATCATGCATTGAACCAGATAATTATTGCGGCTCAGCATTTATGAACTGAAAATAAAAACCTTGAATCGTAATCCGCTCTCCTGTATGCAAATATTTGAGAAGGGTCTAATTAAAACATCAGGAGGCGCATATTCCCATTGCGACTGAGCGATACAATACCGCAGGAAAGGGTTTAACAAAGCCGAATATTAAGCATATTTTAAACATATGTGAAGATAGTGTCAGTCGATGTCTACGATGGAAATTTTTGATAATGTTTTCCTCAGGTGGCACCGTCCCTGAAGCGAATTGCAATACACCGACACACACACCCCAGAAACACAGCTGATGCTTAAGATTTTGACACATGTCCACTCATTGTACTATTTAATTTAAATACCATGCAAGTTTGATACCATTTTAAACAAATGTATCCCATCGGATGACCCATTCGATTTTGAAATTGAAATGTAACGAATTATAACCATTACCTGCCAGGAGCTGGAGGGAATTTCAGCGAATTTTCCAAGCCCTCCAAATGTGTAACATCTGTACATATGGTCCAGGGACTCGGAACAGTGCCAGAGTAACCCGAAGCTCACAGAGTCTTTATTTTTCAGGTGATCCTTTACAATCCATGCCGGAGAGATAAAACTAAAACTGCAAATTGCGACCAGAGCCGACGATAAGAGCACCCAGAAGCAGCCCACACAGCTGAACATCCTCGGAGCTTGGGGCAGTGAGCTCGGAGACAGATCTATCCCAACCCCGGCTTCTTTCTTCTTCCGATCCAGCAGTGAATGCATTTGGAGCTCAGTCACCCAGAAAAGAAAAAAAACTCCCCAAAAATGTTACATCAGAAACCACAACTGAAGGTTGTCAACAAATCACAACCTCGAGACGGGAGTGGGTGAAATTATGAACAAAAGATCCAAACATTGATTTGCAATTCAACTTTAATCAAAACGGAGGTGCTACTTTCCATCCACAAGAAAAATCTTCAAATGCTCACTCAAATCAACTCTGATTCAGTCTAAGGAAGCCAACATTTTGGAGGGGGGTGACTGAAGACATTCGTCACACCCAAACGTACACAGTACGTGAGCACCGCGCTTCCACAACTGTCATCGCGGTGTGGTGCGCTCTACTTCTAAATATCAATTTCTTCTGGTCAAGACTTGCGCATGAAATGAAAACCTGAACTGCAGTTATTTTTAGTGTGGCTGCAGCTAGCTCCAAGTATCGACACAGTACTCACCGCGCGGTTTGATTTACCGTGAGGGCAACGGCTTTGAGCGCACGAATAGTTCTAATCACCGGCAGGAAGTCTAATTCCAGAGGTGTGTCGTGCGCTGCGCCTTAGAAACACTAAAGTGGGCGTCTCCTTGGTTGCTTTGAACTGTTTTTTTATATAATACCCTCCCCTCACACAGGTAGGGTGTTTAATTACACTCATGCCGTTAATTTTAATTCCATGCTTTCCATTATAGACTTTAGCTTGGCCTCAAAGCAGACTGGCGACGTGTTGAGTTATCCTGTTCGCTTTAGTTCTGTGTTCCAAAATAAAAAAGCAATTTTTAAAATATGGCTCGATTTGTATGGCTTAGAGTGATCAATGCAATCGCATTCAAGAGCACAGCAAGTCCTGTTAAATCCACTGTTGAATCAAGTCATGGAGAAATAAAGTTGGGGACGTTAACACACATTTTTGTAAACATAAAAACCTTAATTCAACTAATATATACGTTGGCGTACGCTTCACATTTTTGTTACCAAAACTTCACAACTTTGTACCACCGAAAAACGTTGAAATCCCATTTTGTGTACAGTAGCTTATGCTGCCCCTAACTGGCCTGTGGAGGGAATAGCCACTCGGAGTGTAATACCCGTTCCTTCTTTACTTTATTCTGACCCGCAATAGCTGTGCGTAAAATATTTTAACAATCACATTAAAAGAAAACCTAATCGTGTTTATCAATTAATTAACTCATCCCCCTACCATACTATTATGTGAAACTCACTGCTCTCAGTTTCTCTACGAAGAAGAGAGAGCGGTTATCCAATCTATTTAAGAGCTGTTAAGAGCAAAAAAAGAGTAGTACTCCTGTCTGTCTTCAGTGTTTCCAGCGAATAAACTCCACAGTACACGCCAGGATGCTGAGGCCAGTTTACAGGTTACTTATGGGTCTTTGACCGGACAGTATGGGGACCCCATTCTAATCTACAATCCCTATAATCTCCATAGATGGTGTCACTATCGTTCAGAGTCATGTTTGTGATGTTTTTTTTTTTTTTTTTAAGTTTCTTTGGATTTCTTTGTATCTGCAATACTCACTTGAGTACTTCTTCAAAAGCATGATACCTCACTCTTACATGTTAGTGTAGTGCTTCAAATAACAGGTTTTCATATCATTTCTGGTGTTCACAGCTGCAGCATCAATGCTTATACAGTTTTAAAGCTAAAATGCAAACATGGTGATCCAAACTTCTCAAATATAAGTCAAACTTACTGAGTATAAATAGTTAAGTACTGTCCCATATTTACACCTGGTATATTATCTCCGGGTACAGATGTTGGTCCCACTATGAATGCAAATTTTAATAAAATTTCTCTACGTTAACCTCAAAAGTCTAGTTGTTAGTTTTTGAGACTATATTAGCACAAGCTTGGTAATAAATATATAGCTAACCCAGGAAAAAACATGGAGACATTATCATAGAAAAAAATAACATGGGAATCCTCAACATTACTCCTTTTACAACCAGAACAATATCAGCTTAAAGAATATATCAATATTTCATTTGAATATTTCATTTTATATGAAGGGCAATCGCTCCACACGGTATTTTAAGTTTGAAGTCAAATGTATATTTAGTGTAATATGTATATTGTTCAATGTCACATTCACTGTGTCCCAGTATAAGAAGCACTGCTGTTTAACATACCAGCATAACTATAACTGCTGTCAATCCTGATGAGAGACACACCATGTCAATGTAGCAGTGTTTTATCAAAAACTGACACCACAATGCAAAAGAAACGGGGTTTAATAAGTTGAACTGTTTGTATCATAACTGTATTCCTTAGCTGGCATGTATTATGAAAAGCTTTAATATGTTGCTTATTATGGGGTCAGACATAAAACATGGCATTTAAAGAACTTTATTTACTCTATACGATCTTGTATGGGATATAATGCAATGGAGAAAGGACCAGGAGTAGACAAAATTTAGGGGACAATTCCAATGTTCCATTTATTGGTAGCAACTTTTCCACACTGAATCAGTGAAAACATGGTGTTTTCATTGAAATCTTTTTGCCACTACAGTACTTTCTGCATCTGCGGAAGAATTATATCTGAGTACTTTTAAGTTCTTTAAAAAAACAAATGACACAAGACAGATGACAAACATTTCAATAATATATGTATTTTTAAATCAAACACAATTTAAATATATTATAGATTAAGTACACATATCCATCAGAAAACATAGTAGAGGTACATAGTACCAAAAGTCTTTTCTTTCTGGTTCTTATCCACATCTCAATGTGTTTCAAAATAATGACATTCACTGAGTACACGTTGCCATGAAAAAGTCCTCACTGAGATTTGTATTGACGTTGCTTTGACATATTATACAAAAAATAATCATTAAACAGTGGAAATAACATTAATATATGGGATAAACCAGAAAACTACGACCATATAACATGGAGCCTGGAGTATTACTTGCAGCTCTTGCACTTCAATCCAAGGGAGGTTTCCATTAACTGTTGAAGGACAACTTGCAATCGTATACAGTAACGACATGGACAGAGTGCCAGGCCTTGCTACAGATGATGGGCAGGTCCATTCTGGAGCAGTGATTGGTGGAATTTCCAGTTTTATCACATTCCCATCTGGTCTACTGGACACAGGAAGAGGACAACTTACTTTCACTGTCAAGACTGTTTCACAAAATACACAGGAGGCCAGGGAGAAATGCATTTGTAATTAAAACTGTACACAGCCATTCAGTAATGTGTGCATCTCATCAAAGATGGCCTCTTCAGTTAAAATGAATGTGACCTTTTAGAAGCAATTCTTCTTTAAAACAAACAGGAATGGGAGGGAAAAACAGAATGTGGTCTTCATTGTCACAACTTTGCAAAGTCTCTTTCAGGTCCTGGGCTTCTTCTCAGAATCGGCGGCAGAAAGGTATGGGGTACAGGGGACAGGCTACGGGGTACCAGTGCAGACACTTTAATGCACTGGATTTCAGCACTTCTTCTCGCACCAGTAATCTGTGTCTTTGTCACAGGTAATTTGTTCGCATCAGGTCCAGTTGCTCAAGTGTCTTGTTTGTTTTTCCACTTCATACGTTTAAAAGCCTTCATAGTGTTAGATAATGGGAGTGATGCCACACTCCGCTCACACGCACGCGCGCACGCATTTGCGCACCACACACACACACTCACGCACGCTCGGAGTGTGATGCAGGAAGTCAAGGAATGTCTGTTCTATCTTCATTCACACAGATTGGACACAGGATTAATGCAGTGTGCAGATCCTCTCTGACTCCTCTGGCCCATGATTCCATGGGACACAGCACTTCAGCAAGGAGCATCCTTTGGTTCTTCATGAAGGTCATAGCTGGAGACAAGAGAGAAGCCTTCAGATACTCATGCACAAACACAGCAACAACTACACATCCACAATAACTAAAAGGAAATTGTTCATTTCCTATTTCTGGGTGGCATGTTTGGACAGCTGTGTAAAATAAAGAAAAGCACACACAACAAATAAGTCTCCATCTCATCTTGCACAGGTTTAACGTACCTCTTGACCCAATTACAGCCCCAAGCTAAGACTAAATTTTAAGATTAAACAACGATGACATATTCACGTTTTTGTGACTGGCCAACTGTGAAATTTTGAATCTTTTTTTTTTTTTTTTTAACTAAAGCTGAGCACACTGAGAGATCACACATCTCTTGGCCTGAGGCAGCGGGACACTGTCAGCACTAGCTCCAAATCGCACTGACATTTGTAGAAATGCAATACCTTAGTCGCCTTGTCACCAGGGTTCTCGTAGTGTGCCTGATGCATGACGTCATTCACAATCATCTTGGCAATCTTCCAGGCCATTTCTTCTTGGGCCTGCATAGCACAGAGAGAGAGAGAGAGAGAGAGAGAGAGAGAGAGAGATACTGTAATAACCAAATGAACACAACTGAATGTAGAACTGAAGCAATATACATAAACGTGTTAAACGTATACACATATTACAGTAACGTGATCTAATGTTAAAAATAAAGTTAAAAGGCATGAATGAACGTGACTTGCTCCAACAACTGAGCAAATTATAAATAATTCTGAAAGATGAAAGGAAAACAGCGTTATAGATTAAAATACTGAACAGAGTAAGATCATGTAAGGTCTTAACATACCTCATCTGAATTTCCTTGCACCCATTTCTTCATTGCTTGTGAAAACATGGAACCTGCGAGAGATGGAAGAAGACACACGCGGGGTGAGAATTACCTAATCATGTCCGAGCCCTCTGCTGGCCCCGCACACAGAGTCAACATTAACAGCTTCCTCCCAATTATCACTGCTGTGCTACTTTCTCACTGCGTCTCAAGGAGACACCTTTCTTCTCTTTCTCCTTGAGACCAACAGCTGAAAATACAAAATGGCTCCTCACCAAAGGAACAACCCTCATATCCTGAGTCTGAAGACACACATTTCCATTACATATACTTTGAGGAAAAAAATCACGAGTCCTATTATACCACAGACATTATATTTAATGAGAAGACATTCCTCTTTCTGTTCAAGACACAAAATTCTATCACTCCCACCTGCTGAAGCTACAAGCTTTTGGGCTATCCCAGTGGGCTATCCCAGTGAGAAGTGTGAGAAGTCACAGTTCATAGCTAGCACCCTGGCACAGACAGCAGCCCCCTCTTACCAACCGAAGTCTTACAGACACAGAAGCACAGAGGACAGAGGAAAAGCAGTGTATGTACACCCCAATATTAACTGTAATATTTTGTGCAATACTGATGCGCTGGGCTCATGAATTCTCTATTACTAAATTAAAGCAAATGTGAGTGAGACACAGGGAACATTAACTATTGTGTGTTACCTTTGGATTTCTTCACATCAGGTTCCGGTTCAGCCTCCCTGATAAACTGTCCGAGCTCGTTGACTTTCCCAAATGTCATTCTTCTGAACCAAAGGGAAACATGTTAGCTGTTGGCTAATGGCTGAACACAAACACTCAACCCCTTTTGTACTTGACCGTTGGAGAAGGAGCCCAATTGTCTGCAGTTGGAAATCACGCCACTGGTCTGATAGCGGTCTAGAAAAGGGTCTTTCACTTTAACAGGTCACATGGCACACATTGACCGTTAGAGTTTGTGTAGATATCAAAAGCAAATGCACATGGGACGGGGGGGACGGGGGGGTTGGGTGGTTAGCTGAAACAGGAATAGCTACTGGACTGCCCTTGAGGCCATTCATGAGACACGTGACACAGAGCCAACACGTCCTATTACAGTAGAACAGGGAGCAGCTGAAATGCACCAAACCGACCTCAGAAATCATTAAACACTGGTAGGATTTTACAAAGGAAACCCAAGAAACATACATAATTTCACAGGCTCACACATACATACATACATACACACACGCTGAGCTGGAACAGTTCCCAGAATATGCTCCCCAAAATTGAGTGAGATCTGAGAAGCATTAACATGGTAAGTGAAAGCAGAAGTCATGTAAAAAGAGGACTCACCCAGCATACGGGCGCTGGTAGAGCGACTCCGGGTCCAAGCTGGCAATGTCCACTGTTATCGCCTCGTCAAAGTTTTTCAGGATTTTGACTGCTGCTTTTTTGGTGCCCTGCTGCAAAATGAAAAGAACAATTTGCACACGCTAAGCCACCTCCAAGCCGTAATGGCACCACCCGGCCGGAGAGGAGGAGCTGCTCAGACACACGAGGCTGAACGACACAGGGCCTCAGAAACACACAGTGTCCGCAGGGTAACACAATGGCATTAAAGAGGTGAGGGTCCGGGTGGGTTACCTGGGCTTGCGTCTCTTCAGAGGTGTTAGCGCCGCGGTCGCCGTCCTGAGACAGACCTTGTCCTGGGCCGATCGTGTTCCCGCCGCAAAACTCATCCGCCCGAACAGAATTGATCAAGTCGTTCAGATACTTGTAGTAAAGGTTACTGGAGAGGAAGCCCGGCATGTAAACCTGCGCAGGCATGGGATGGTGAATAGATTAATACCAGCATAGAGAGCAGCCGACTCGTAAAGTAACGTATTTTACTACATAATCGTGTCGCACCATTTAATTCCAGTTTAATTATTCAGTTCCAGACAAGAGTGATGTCAGTTGTAATGTGCTGTAAAATGACATGCAGAAGTGTTCTGTGGAATGCAGGATTCTGGGGGGGGTGGGAGGGTTTACTCTGGCACACGCCCACTGTGGCTGCGTACCTTCTCCATGGTGGTCCACGCCTGCCTCAGTGGAGTGGTGAAACAGTCCGGGAGAGGGCCGCCCTCCCGGCAGATATTGGACTCTATCTCTAACCGCACGGAGTCATCAAAACCCAGTGGGTTTGTGGCTTGGAGAGAGAAATACCTGCAGGGAAACACGATGGGGTCAGGAGCTGAATGAGCCGTGGCGGCAACGTCACATGTATGAGCCCTAAGGATACACACACCCTGCTGTCACTCCCCCTTCTACCACTGCAGGAGAAAGATGGCACACAGATAAAGCATTTTTTCCAGCGCACTGGTGAACGGGCGGCAGTGTAGCATAGTGGTTAAGGAGAAGGACTCGTAACCGAAAGGTTGCCGGTTCGCTGGGACACTGCTGCTGTACCCTTGGGTACAAGGTACTTCACCAACAATTGCCTCAGTAAATATCCAGCTGTATAAACGGATAACATTGTAAAGAACTGTAACCTATGTAAGTCGCTTTGGATAAAAGCGTCTGCCAAATGAATAAATGTAAACAGTGGCATAGGTAACAATCGATGCCAAGGGAAACCCCACACCCTCTGGAGTAGCGCACTGAGTAATCCATTACATGCACGTGTGTCAGTTTACCACAGCCTGCGAAGGCACTGTAAGGAGAGAGCGCAGCACGGGCCAGCTGACGGCAGACAGATGGCTTACTTGTCATACAGGATCATGGCGTCGTTCTGGGCCTCCTGCCCGTCGTACTGGCCCTTCTTAGCAGCGAGCTGATCCTGAAAGTTGTCTGCAGCCAGCCAGAACTGTAGAATGTTCACAGCTTCCTCTTTCTCCATGTACTGCGGATACACACATTACGTCTCACGTGCCACAATGTTCCAATCAGACATGCTGCTAGAGCAAGAACTGCCGAAGCTCTATGCATACCTTTAAAAGCAGGAGACCATTAAAGAAGTGGTTTTACTGCGTAATTATTGATTTTAAGGACAATTTAAGATATAATGCATCATGTCCTTTTGTCTGACACACTGCTATAACTCACGAAGCACGGATTTCATGGCCTAGATCTTAGAAGCATTTACAAGTCTGTCGGCAGTTTATAAGTATGTTTTAGAGTTTAGAAGTTAGTTTTACAATTTTAGGAGAAAATCACAGATCAATGTGAACAATGTGGTGAAATGTTAGCGATTGCAACTGATTATTAAAGAACAAAATTCCCTTGAAAGGCACCCCGCCTTGTGAATCTCCAAACACAGTAATTGTTCCTAGTAAGGACCAGAAAGCACCACTACAGTGAATGGGCCTCAACAGCTAGTAATATCAGCTCTTTTCAGTCTTCAGCAATAGTAAATGATGAATGCCAGGCGAGGAGCCCTATCAAAATGTACACTTGACCAAAACTGTAGGATGTTATTTCACAAAACAGAATACAGTTGGTGAGACATGAAATCCGCTGAATTGCTGAGCTTCCATTTTAACTGCACTTTTGCCGGAAGACCTCACGATTTTTGTCTATTTTCACTTCTGCGTTTCTACAGGGTACTAGGATGCTAGTACCCATTACATGGAAAAAGTCATGAGCAGGCATACAGACACCCTTCATAGCAGAAGGGTTGTTAAAATTTTCAAAGTGAATGCCAAATAATTGACAGGCTTGGCAGGTCTGGTGTTATATCGCTGCACAAGCTGCATGTGGCTGTAGTGACAGAGCTAGCGTAACTTGTTGACATTCAAAACGATTCCAAAACCGCGGTTTATGCGCCAATTCTGTACTCAGCGCCAGGCGTGAAGTCTTTTTCCTTTGATAAATTTGATGTGATATGGTTTGGGCCCAGGTTATGACACAAAGACGGGCTCTGTGAAACACCGTGATAGAGGCCGAACAGCAGGAGCTGCAAGCCAATGCGCGTGTAAACGGCGCCCTCACCTCTGAGAAGTAGAAGAGTGCTGACTCGCAGAAGAGGATGTCGGCCAGGAAAACAGTACCGCTGGTCAACACTTCGATCTGGTACTTACAGAAATGATGGCTCCGTAAAAATTCACTAAAGTGCCTGCGAGAGGAGAACAAGAGGTTTATGGAGTGAAAAAGAGGGTCAGGCCTTTCTTTAAAACACAGCCCCCTCGGGCCAAGGCCCTCCGCACGAGTCATTAGCTCCTTCCAGCTCCTCCATCAATCGGGCGTCCCCAGCAGCTGAGCATCGGACAGCGGGGGATCTCGTGAAACCCGCGCGGGAACTCGCCGTGACAAAGCATTGAGACAAGATAAACGGCCGCTGGGTCCCACGTGACGGAAACCAGCCCTGACTGCACTGATGCTAGCAGATGATGGGGGACTTGGGTGTCCCAGTTTAGCCTGGGATGTCAGAGAGGAAAGGCACCTGGGATCCCTCTACAAGGAGCTGAAATCCTCCGTTGGTGCAGAGCTGGACATGCCGTGCCGATCATTTTTAAATAAACCTTTTTAAGGGTCACCGTCTGGATGTGTGCTAGTTATATCCAACCAGTCACTTTCCCCAGGGGGGCTCCTTTTCAAACACCTATTCACCGTTTCCAGAGAACTGAAGATCGATTTCAAGCTCCAATTACGTATTTGTGCACACGTACAGAATGTGATACACACAAAGTACAACTACAGACAAGGTAAGGCAAACACTCTGAAAACTGTAAGCTAAACTCTGAAATAAACGGGACTCTGAGAGGAAAAACTCACTGTTGTTCCATGATACCGAAGACTACCATCTGTGCTGTGACGAAGCAGTTCGGGTCCACCTGTCCATCTTCCCCACAGATTTTAGCTGTCAAGACAAGCACACATTTAGCTTTACTACATAACCGAGGCTCATCTGCCAAAAACTGGAACTGGTCACAGTCATTGGTTTGGATTAAAGAGGAACAACACATGTATTCCCTACAAAAAATTTATATATTGAGAGTGTATTATTGTACAAAGAGTGTACAAAATTTATTTTTAGCTCAATAAATATATTTATAATATTTATTGTCATTTTGGTATACTGGGATATATTTCTGATTTGTATTAACATAATTAAAGTATGTTTCCAATATATTCTTGGGCTGAACATCATATTTCTCACTATATTGCATATCCGTATGGGATCAGCACTGGGCTCCTTACCCACTATGTCGTTTCTCATAGACTCTGTGATGGGGATGGATCTAGCAGCGTCCGGTGAGATGTACTTGGTGAAAATATTCACCGCATCTCTCTCTATACCTAAGACAGTAGAAGAAAAACTTACATTATATACATACTTTGGTTCTCGCTCCTCAGAATCGTCTGCAAAAAAGCATGCAAAGGCATAAAAGCCACTGAGAAATGAATTTCTTTATTAACTCCACCGATAAGAATATGCTTTCACATACTCTTAGGTTCAAGGAAGCCCTCAGGCTTTAAAGGATTAATATAGCAAACAGGAAAACACCACTTCTCAACATCCCAGTACTATGAAGGGGTGATTTAAAGAGGAAATGGGGTTTATGACCATCACAGTCACCTGACACAGAGGAAATCTGTTGTTAAAAATCAAGACTACCGCTATCATGACCACCCTCTCCAGCTTGCCTACTAATCTAGTCCTCTGTGTGAAGTGTGTCTCTGAGCAAAGCCTGGCACTCACTCTTCATGAGCTTGTCAGACAGCTGTTTGAGTGCGTTGGTGGGCTGGAGTTTGAACGGCGTGCCCGTCTTGGAGGAGGGTTGCCTGGTTGGAGTCTCGGCTCTGGGGGACAGCTGAGGCCCGCCGGGCTCCCTGCGGCCATCCGAGTTCAGGGAGTTGGCGTGGGCTGCCGGCCCCGGGCTGTGAGAGTTTGTGTCGGGGGGGCTGGGGGTGTGCGCGTGCGGAGGAGACTCCGAGGAGTCCTCGCTGTCCGGCCTCCTGGCGGCGGGCGAGGCCGGCTCGGCGAGCGAGCTGTGCTTGACGGAGTTGAGGCTGTGCGCCCGGACGCGGGACCAGCTAGTGGCCCGGAAGCTCTCGGCCTCCAGCCAGAACTTGACAAGGTGGTCGGCCCCCTGCGTCTCCATGAACTGGATGTAGTAGGGCATGGCCACGTTGTCCCTCAGGATCTGCTCCACCGTCTTGGACAGCCGTGACCGCGTCTCCTGAGCCTGGTAGTTAACACTGGAGCGACCTGCAATATGCGTACAGACATTACCATACAGTCAGAAATAACCTGCTCATACGCTTACGATGACAAACGTTCCATTTGTACTTATATGAAAAACAAAAATTTACATTACATTACTGCCACTTAGCAGTCGCTCTTACCCACAGCGACTTACATAGGTCACAATTTTATCCATTTCTACAGCTGGACTGAGGCAGCTGTGGGTTCAGTACCTTGCCCAAGGATACATTGGCACTTCCTCAGCAGGGAATTGAACCACCAACCTTTCGGTTACGAGCCCTGCTCCTTACCACTGCTGCCACACTGCAAAAACATCCCAACTACTTCAAAATGATTATGAATCTGACTGACACCACACTTTATAATGCATAGTGTTTAAGATCGGTTTTCATGTCACATGACTGACTGACTGTCAGTCTGACCCCGCAGTCAGTTGAAAACCTCTGACACTGTTTTATGGAATTATGTATGATATAGAATATGTATATACAATACAGAGCATAATACTATACAATATATAGTGTTATATATTGCAGTAGAATCAATATGGAACAATACAAAACTATGAAAAAAGTAACAGAGCAAAGAGAATTCACTAGTATGGGCAGTGTGTTTAATAGTAAGGAGTGACTAATAGCCAGGGACACTGCTCTGACCCTACCCATATGCAGATCCCACACACTATCTGATGAAACCCATGAATTGACTTAGCATAGTGAACAATCATTTCTCAATGTTTCCGAATAAGCACTAAATCCAAAGTAACCATTTCACTGCAGTTTATGAAATCAAGATGCTTCAAGCATCACCCTGTCATTAAGTGTAGGACTGCATTGTAAAAGGAATTTTGAGCAGACACATTAAGTTATTTGATCAAGTAAATTCCTCAATGTGTGTCCTAAATTACGTTATAGCCCCAGTTATAGCTCCTATTAGGTAAAATGGACAGCTCAAAGTACCTTAGCATGCACAACTCACTTTGGTCTGAATAGTTACTTTAGAAACCTGCTGCAGGAGGTTTCCCCACTCACATCACTGTTCACAACTTTCAAAGAAGTGTTTAACAGCTCATTGTGGTAACACTGAGCGTGTTACTCAAGGCATTTAGAAAACTATTTTCATCCACGCTTGTCTTTTTAAACCATGGTGAGTATTTGTTGCATTGCAGGTTGCACCAACAAGAGCAGAGAAATGTGACACCTAATTGTATAAATTCACGTATATATAAAAGGAGCTATTTCTAATTACAGAAATGTCATACATGATATGTAAATTAAAAAAAGGTTTTTCTTTCACTTCAATAACAATGCTAAATAAAAGACCATTTAGCTCTCTTTACAGGTTTGAAAGACGATGCTGTCAAATACCCCTCTATCTTACACAAAGTTAAAAAGGTGTGTTCAGTGTCCTCACTTCAGGTCCTGTGGGTGTACACGTGGGAGAAATTATGAGCTTGTTCACATTCGGAATTTAATTTCTCACCTAGTTTCTAGCACCTTTTGAGGTGTCACCTTGCACAAAACAAGGTGTGAGGAATTAGTTTGCTTTGGATATTATTTTGGAACGCTGTGGGCAAATGTGACAGTCCTCTTCAAGAGCTTTCCCATATAATCACAGTATTTAATTGTGCATCCAATGGAACTCAATTACTAGGGATAATGTGAAACCTTAGCGAACTCTAGGCACTAGGAAAGCAGGACACAATTAAGGACAATCCGGAAAAATGCAGGCATTTTCACGACAACTGCTTCTGCCACAGGGTTCGGCCAGACGTTCATACCAATGTAGGATGACTGCGTACATCTGCCAGCTCCGATGACGTACAAAAAGGGCAAAGGTGCGTGCTTTGATCTGATAGCTAACACACTGCTTTCACCCAAAGTACCAATGCTAAAACAAAACAAATTTCTCACACCTCATTTCACACCAAGACAATGCATCAGAGAGTGAAAGACGAGCAAACGAATGCCAAATGTTAAAGTGTGTGGAGGAGGTAACCGACACAGCCTCACATGAGCTAGCAGACACAGCCAAATCCATCTGATAAATTAGAAGAGGGCACATTCCTCTCTGCCAAATAACAGGAGCACTTACTATCATTATAGAAGTAAATGGAGAATTTAATTAATCAATTAATTAATTAATTAATACAAAGATGCCAAAAGAAACCTACTCAAGGACCTATAAATGCATTGTTGTAATTTATGTATGAATTCATAGGCATTGATTTCTCTGGTAGTCTTTACCACCAATTAATATGTAAATACATCTCAATTCTCATGCCAGGCACAATCTCTTAAATTCAAAATATGGCATTAAAATGCAATGTCATTCACAGCCTTAGTTTATATGTTGCTATTACTTTTTATATGCAGATTTTCAGAGGCAAATTATCTATGATCCCTTAAACTCAGTTCATAGGTCTGGTTTGGCTTTGTGTGTAATTCAATATACCCTCCCCCACTACTGTTTCTTTACTTCTTATATTGCCCCAGCTGCCCCTTTAGTCTGTCCCATGTAACCATGAGAGTGAACATTTCCTGCTCAGGGTGTAGAGGTTTCTGCAAATATCCACAACACACCCACATGTCAAACGTTCAGCCCACTTCCATTCAAAATTCAAACCGCCCTGATCGTCTGCGTTTCATCCCTTTACACACACCCACGCTCTGCATTCCTCAATGTTCACAACCGTCAGGTCAGACAATAAACTGGAATGTCAACAAATGTATGTGGATAGAAAAAAGCACAAAATTAGCACAATAAAATATAATTGTCACAAGACAGAAGAGTGTCTGATACACACTGCAAGTTCACCCGAGGACATACTTCCAGACTGGAGAGCCCACAACTCCAAACTGAACTCCGACAATCACATCGCCACAAGAGCAGCCACTGCCTAGTACCAAACACAACAGGGCAGAGCATCAGACGCACTGTCTTAGCCAATCCTACCCAGACCAAAAAACAACCCAGCCCAGTCACGGTGGTGTTATCACGTGGGCAGTCGAGTGCAATCCAACGGCTCCGGTACTGGGCCACGACCGCGAGACGATAACAGAGACTACTTGTCCTACGCGTTCCATCACCGGGAACATGTGCGGGCAGGCTGCTACTGGTACTCGCTTAGCGGGCGGTCGGGCTGCGGATGTTGCCTCTCCGTCTGTCTGCGCTGGAGTGACTCTGCCGCATTCCCCGGCATCAATGCTGTAACACAGGTTCCACCGCACGGCTGACTCACCAGAGGGCCTCCTGCCTCTACGGGTACCGCCAACACCTCCACCAGAGTTCATTCTCACACACATACTAAGAGACAGTAGCTAGGTGTGATTTTTTTTCATCTATTTTTACACTTTGGCTGCCTACACCCTGTTTTATAACAAACACACTATATAGACACACACACACACACACACAGATAATACAAATTGAGACAATACAGACAAGTACACATAAAAATATATTATATGCACATATATGTTTGAATTACAGTGGCTCCTGGGAAAAGACAACACCCTGACACATATATGAAACATATAACTAAACTGTGCAGGTCTTATACAAGCAGAAAGAGACAGGAATCAATGGTAAGCTGAGATTTATGGCACATTTCCCCACAGGTGATGGTGTTAGCCAGCGATTACTCTACAGGATGTGCCAGTGGGTAACACATGGCAAAAACTGTCGTCTCAGTGGCGAGTAACAATGTGTCTGTGTGTTACAGGATTAGCACAGATTCTGGAGGCTTTGGGAGAAGTTAAACCTATTTCCACACCACCTCCCATGTGCAGGCCTCTCTGTGTTCTCGTTTTCCCCATTTCAGTTCTGATGCCTGAGCAGACCTCAGTGACAGTCGGTTTAAATTTCATAAGCATCGCAACACACATCAGTCAGTCTGGGGCACAAAAGGACAGACTTGATCTTATTTAATCGGTACCAAATGGAATTTAGGGACTATTGTGTACTAGTAAATTCTGTAACTCTGAGAACCTCCATGTTGGAACACGAAGCACAGGACTGTCTCCTTGTACAGAGAATCACTGCAACCCTGTAGAGCACAGATTCACATAATGCGCACCTAGAACAGATCTCAAAGAAACAAACCCAGGGATAGAATTTGGTTGGACAAAACTTTATCAAACACCTTCATAAGGACTATCTACTTTGAGCATGCTTTAAAGCAAATGGTTTCCATGGTGTTAAATTTCATATGCTTCTTGGCTTTCACATTTATCTAAAATTGCAGATTACACTCTGTCCCCTGAATGTCATTGGGGCCATTGATGTGAAACGTCAACGTCACATCGACACAGTTTATAATTTTATTAGCTGTCGGCCTCTTCTGGGATGATGGCAAGGTAAATTAATTATGGACAAAAGGTATTTTTAATTTTCCATCTTCATTCAGGCCGATGTGTAAGCCACTTCAATGTCACTTCTGGGTATTTATAGTTTTTGCGAATGAATATCACTGCTTTTTAAACTGGGCGACTATCAAACATTGCCCTTGTCACTGCAATTTCAGTCCAGCACCATAGTAGTTGCAAATGATGGTGTATAAACTGTGCTTAAAGATATACAACTTAACTAATGATCACAAGTCTGAGTGTTGATACTGACATTTGTCTTGCCAATAACATTATTATGCCTTGCATAATAAAATTACGGACCTTAAGGTTTTTCCAGAGAGCAACACTACATGCGATGTAAGCAGGACACAGTGCAGGACACAGTGAAGGACAGTCAGTTGAGGCCCATACCTAAGTCCCCAAAGTGTGCAGCCTCCATGTGACTGGGCTGCTTCTTGAGGATGGCAGTGCGTCCTCGGGCGAATGAGTCCATGTTCGCCGAGATGGCGTTGATGGCCACGTGGCTGGGCCCCGCTGCTTCCAGGATGGCATGGTGGTTACGGGGAGCCAGAGAGGGGGAGTGCGACGTCGCTGGAGCTGGGCAGGGCGACAGGGCGGGGGGGGAATCACTTCAACAACAAAAACTCTTCTACATTCTGAATCAGACAAAGAACCATCTGATGAAGCCCACAGCGCCACATGACCAGACCATTTGAGGACTAAGCTGTGAAGCTGCCTGATAAACATACAGTCAAGCATTCCAACAATGTAACAGCTTACATCTCACACAAGCTCTATGCAAAACCAGGTAAATGCAGGACACCCGCCGTCCAGTCATGAACAGAATTAGTCTGAGGCCTTCAGGGTTTTAAGAATCAGCTCAGTAAAGAAGAAAATTACATTAAATTTTGGCCTACATCAAAAAGTCTACAGAGAAAGAAACAGAAGGTCATTGGACAATTTAAAACATTACAAGAGAGAGCAAACACAAACATGCAAGTAAGAAATGCGTGAACAAAAAAAAAAATCAGGCTAATCACACCTTTTAAATGATCTGGGTGTATGTCTGGAGACTGGATACATCCACTCAATTCAAAGAATCAGCTGTGCTTTCAAGGACATACAGTATACCAATACTTGACAACATAGACCAGATACAGCTTCCTCTGGGGCAGGCCTGTTGCTTTTTTCCTTTTACTTTTTCTGTATTATTTCTTAAAATTTCTTCATGTATTCATGTCTGACACCATGCAGTAGCAGACATATATGGCCACAACTTTATCTTAAAACGAATCTGTTTCAGCTGCCGGTGGACGCATTTCCTGGCTCTACTCTGCACCTTCGCTGGGCCATGAAGCTGTGGGAGGAGACATTCAGCAAGCGTTCATTCACCAATAAACTCCACAAAGAAGACCTTGCACCTTGCACTCGACTCCATTATAAATCATATACCTCTCTCACTACTCAATAAATACTGAAACACTTAATGGAAATATAATTAAGTTGTGAAAGCAGTGCTCTTGACATTTTTCCCCACATTTAGGCCTACACCACACTCTTGTTCCTGAGGCTTTTGGATGTTTTGTAGTGTCCACAACGAAAGAACACAAAGACACAGACTCTGAAAGATTTTTTTCTGAAAATTCTACTTGTGTAGAAACTGGTGTCTTCTCCAATACTATACACGTGCATGTCCAAATATGAAAATAATATTTAGGAATCATTAATATGAAGCACATCTCTACAGTTCCTTAAAACATGTACACACCACATCCATGAAACTCCATTACAGTTACACTGACTTTCCTGTTACTGCAACGAAGCAGCTGCAACACAGCTGACTCACAAACATGGCTTTACTTTTTCCTCTGAACTACTACTGTAACAGTTGCTCACCGCCTCCAAGCTGAAAAATGTCAGCAAAATAATGTGAAACCACAAAGCACTGTATAGGAGGCAATGAAAAACCATGTTGGTGCTTTCTGCTATGGGATTCTCCTTTGACGTCAGCCTTCTCGTAGTTTACTGAGATGACATCTGTGAATGCTAGTGTTATACAGGACCATTTGTTAAAGTCAATGATTACATTACATTATTGTCATTTAGCAGACAATCTTATCCAGAGCAACTTACATCAATTACGTTATCCATTTATACAGCTGGATATTTACTGAGGTAACTGTGGGTTAAGTACCTTGCCCAAGGGTAAAGCAACAGTGGCCCAGTGGGGAATAGAAACAGCAACCTTTTGGTTAAGAGTCCTGCTCCTTAACCACTATGCTACACTCTGCCTCCAAAAAGCGATTCCTGTGTCTACCTGCAGTGATGAAATCAACATAATGAATTTCTTACCCCTGGCCCCTTTTGCATCCACTGGTCTCTCGAGTTCCTTGCCTTTTGCTGCAGGAGAAAGAGAAATATATTGCTGTACAATACATAAGAGCTGAAAACATGGCCTTTTGGTCTAGAATCTATCCCAACAGGCTGCACTGATTGTGTGCAGAACATGGGCTTATTTTGCAATGCCAGGGAAAGGTATGATCAGAAAATTACAACTCACAAGCTTTTACAAGCTGACATGTCAAAATAACTTGCACACAAAACTGGTATTCGTTGAGGTGCTCAGACTTAGGTCTGACGGGCGTGGACTGAATGACACTAAGAGTTGGCATTTTTACTAAAAACCTTCAAAAAAGCTATTGTGAAAAATAATGTGAAATAATGTGAAATCATCATCATAAAAAAAAAAAAACATGGACATGCAACCTGTAATGAACCTGTAATATAAACCTGTAATGAACAAAAGCAGTCTCCACAAAACTTGGCTGATAAGATCATTACCTACCCTACATATTTTAATGAGAAGAGACACCTCATTACATAATGTAATAAAAGACCAGACACCGTTATGATGGGCGAAACAGTATCGCAGATCCCTTAACAAAGGAAGGTTCTGGGAGTGACACTCAAATGTCGAAGGAGGGCCAGGGACAGAGGAAACACAAGCAGACCCCTGGGACTGCTGCTTGTTCATCAGGTTACTCAAACTGGCATTGACACCATGCCTGATGATGCTGCCCGAAAGACTAGGCCAAAACATTTTTCTTCTAGCCTGCATGTCATGCCAAATCGCACTTAAGACAACCACCAAAAATTACATCCAGGAGCAGCAAGAGCAACCAACACATATAATCTCATTGTGCTACACACTGATCAATGCACGAACGCACGAAGAGCATAACATAAACGAGGTCATGCCGAGTTGGTACACTAGACGCTGGTCTGCCTGTACTGACATGACCAAGACAGGAATAACACCAGCACTTTTTGTTCACGTTAAAATCTGTGACACATATGCTGATGCAATGAAATATAGATTACAGAATCATTCATAAACTTAATTATACTTGTCCAACCTAACTACCTTAGCCCATCGTGCTAATACATTTTGTTTTCTTCCTAAATGTAGTGTGCACTGAGCTGTTACATTTACCTAACCCACTAGCTCTTCCTGGCACTGGACACAAGTTACAGTGTGATAATGCTGAGGAAAAAAAACTCGAATCTCCCTATACTGCCAAGTTGTTGAACTGCTGTGTGATAGCTATCAAGCTAGCTAGCTAAAAATGAACAGACAGACAGCTAGGCAAACTAGTGACACCCACCTACTGGATTTGGATAAGTGTTCTTGAATGGCACTCTCTAAGAATAGTCACTGAATGTAATTATCAAGCTTAATTTAATTTTCAGGCTAGCTAGGCTAGAAATATGAAGCCTTGCGTTCAAATTTTAAACACTAGGACAGACTAGCTTTAATGCGTCGAACCACAAAACTTTGCTGCGAGGGTAACCGAGGCTATACGCTGCTAGTCTAGCAAAATAACGCTATTTGCGAATGTATTTTGGTGTTTATGTCGTAGCTTGCTAGGTACATCGGGTAAGGATAGCTAGGAAGCCATGTCATGACATTTTGTTCGTCTAGAAATTAGTTAGCTAGGATGTAGCCTGTTGGCTACTAACTTGGGTAGCTAGCTAATCTAGCTAACGTTAGTAACCCTGGCTCATGTCATGAGAGAAATCGCATCCTGCCACCGAGGGTTTGTTTTCAATCTATGGACGAACACAGGACCTAGCTAGTTAGCAAGCTAAGCAGCCATCTGGCTCATTTAATATGCCAAAACGTGCAATACCAATCCAATTTTATCAAATGATACAGCGGTCACTGCACCATTGGATAACGTTATAGAAAGCCTCCGAGGCATTCATTACACACGGGCCCTGCCCTTCATTTTTTTCTTTCGTTACCCATTAAATACAAACATGAAGTCACACCAGTACTCTCAAAGGCCTTCAATTCACACCGTGCTGTCAAACGAGCCCGCATCGGTCACCCTGCGTTTCCTCCAATCTCTCCCGCTATCCCTCCGGCTCCTTTCACACCCCACTTCCTTACCTTTCCTCCTAAAAAACGACATGGCTGATCTAACGCTCTAAATATATCCTCAGCTCAATGACTGCATCCCGCGGAATCCCAAGTCCCCTCATTCATGGATATGTTTTTTCAGCAACCGTGAAAGATGTATGCCAGGGTCTTATACTGTCAAAGCAAAGACTTCCTTCTTCCCCGCTCAGCAAAACGATCAGCCATATTGTCAATACACGCACAGCTCACTTCCGGAATGTTGCAGCAGCATTCTGGGTATCGCTTGCTTTTCGCATCCTTGGATTGGGAAATCCGCACAATGTTGCGAACTGCTGTGATTGCGTCAATGTGAAACCCAATGTGAAAGCCAGTTTAAAAACGCAACATCAGACCCTGTGTCATTCAACAATTTCTCATTACCTTTCAATTTCGTGTTCAGCTAACTACTACATTTTGCGATTTCATCCCACAAACCAGTCATCTGACCCGTAATGTCTCCACATTTTATGTGTGATGTAAATGAACACATACTGTATTTTGCGATTCATTGTGAGAGATATTCTTGCCCATAGTCACTTACAAGCTCTTTGACATTATACTTAAAAGACATCGCAGGAGCGAAAAAACGACAAAAAGGTAAAGTACACACCAACCAGAATAAAAACTTAAGTGACAGTGAAGTCAAATGTCAGTGATCTTATTCATAATCATGCACATATCTCTGTTTCTAGTGTGTGAAACACAAACTGTCCTCTACATGGGCCCAGATAAAAAAGGAAAGCCAAGGCCACTGATGTCATCTTTCTGACAGAACAACGAATTCCGCGGATGAGGTTTTAATTGTTTTCTTTTGCGTCACGTAATAAATTAGTAGAATAGCTTATATTACCTGAACAGTGTTTGTCTCTAATAAAGAACATTTTCTTGAGTGTTTAATTGATTTACAAAATTCCATACATTCTGTGATATCAAAACTTATCACAACGCGCTTGTCCAGCATCCAGCTGCTCTCTCATTCCCAAAGACTGTCAAATAAAATGATTCAGCCGCTGATTTGATGTGACGGTATGGTCCTTTAGTTAAAAAGTAAGTGTAACAAATAATAGTGTTATAAACATAGAAATTGGAAGGTAATGTTTTGAATGAGGCACTGTTATGAATATATATTATGGTTACAGCAACACTAATAAGGACAAATAGATCATTGGACTTAAGGTTCAGTGTTAGTTGTCTATAAAATAAATAATGGAGGGGGTGCACCACTCCTATTGTGCTCGACAGGAAAATAAGCATTACCTACATAATCAAATCACCAGTTCCTTTAAAATCCGATGGGACAGGGTTACAGACCTCATGTCTCCTACTTTTGAGTGGTGGGCGAGGAACAAGGTGGAGGTTCCAAGGGTTACAGCACTGCTGCACAGGCATACAGACAACTCCTGTGGCTATTGTTTAGGCTCCAAGAGATACAAACAGGAAACAGGAAATGTTAGTGGTGGTTTCAATTATTTGAAACATGCTGCCACTGAAAAAAGATAATATCAGCTAGTGTCATTTCAGAGCAATTCTGTGTTTTATATGGAAAAGGGAAGCCTTACTGTAACTCTGTATGCAACTGTGTATAACTTTAAAATATGAGCAAGGTTGTATAAAATAAGGCAAAGCCAAACATCCACTTTCAGTGATTATGTTATGTATTTTCTTATTTAGATCATGGAATTTATGGCTTTCCATTATTGTGTCCCTTTGTATGACAGTACTTACCCTAAAAGCCAGACTTTTATCTCTGTAGTGCTTCTCCAAGCTTTTCCTCAGACACATCATAAGACTGTCCTTTCTGCAGTCTTTCATTCATTATTCTATAAACAAATTGACAGTCCAAATTAATGTAAATGACAAGGTTACAGTACGATTGTTAACTAAAGCTACCTGGATAGCAACTAGATAGCAAGATATCTAAATTTAAACAATATCCTCAGCTAACCAAAGCTAACTTTAATTTACAATAACTTTTCTGTGTGTATGAATCATACTGAAATAGGGGATACATAACTCCTTATGTTCGTATTTCACAAATGAATGAATCTTTTTGAACAAATCTTTTAAGTGTACAGTAAGTACTAGTTCACTATTCTAAAAGATTTGTTCATTTGGCTCACCAGTCAGGCAACCTCCCCACTATGCTTTGAGCGACAACTATATCAATCTTAAGATTGCAGCATGCAATAAAAACAAGACTCCCACTGTCATGTCAGCTACTTACTAATGAAGGTATTGACCAAATTTGGGTTATTACAGAATTAATAACCACCTTTATTTTAGTGGTATAGAGTAATTATTAAGATACATGTTATGACTGTATCGAGAAATGTTACTAAGGGATATATAGGCCTACTGTAGTTTGGCAGTCGTTTCATAGGGTCATATCATTCTGTTCAAATGGGAACGACCTAAAATGAAATTACAGCACTACTTTGACATGGTGAAGGTATTTATTTGATTGGGTCTATTTATCTTGTTTTATCACGCAGACAGTGTGTGAGTTTTGCAAGGTCGTCTGCTGCTAGCTAGAGAGCATTCTGTGCTGCAGGCCTTTTTCTCCCTTTTCTGACTTCCTTAGTGGGCTTTCAGGCTGAATAGAACAATGGCAGTACAGGTTCAGGGCCAGCCCAAGCCTTTATGGGGCCCCAAGAAGATTATGATTTGGGGGCCCCCCACCGCCGCCAATACTATTGACTATTGTTAACGTAATATTGTATTTTTGTATGATTGCCATTGACATAATATAATATATCCAAAAAAAAAAAAAAAACATGTCAAGCGCTCTTGGGGGCCCTCTGGTGGCCACGGGGGGCCCCAAGCGGCGCTTAGTTCGTGAATCAAAACACGCGGAGATGGGACTTGCATAGGCTAACATCGTATCTATCTGGTAATTGCTCCAAACAGCTGGTAATTAAGCGCAGAGGTGGAAAACTCCGGCTTCAGAAAGTAAAAGTCCAGCCACGTATTTGTTCCACCCATGCGTTACACCAGCTGAATTTAATTAGCACAACTCTTCAGCCAGGTAGAGGAGCTAATTAGTGAAATCACCTTGTTTAGTTAATGGCTAGAACAAATACATGGTAGGACTTTTACTTTCTGAAGCCGGGGTTTTTATTTTTTTTTTACGTCTACGTGTCTGGTTGAATCTAAAAAGCATGTCATCTGCCTGCGGTTTAATAACAGAATTTGTCATTTAGGTCCGAGGTATCCTAAGTGGAACGACAAAGTATCGTCACGTCGCCACCCTATGGCCGGTGAAGGGAACGGACTGAACGAAATGAACGGTTTAGCGACCCTCGTAGTTACTTCCCGAGAGAAGTGAAGCAGTGTTGTTCAAACAGCACTTAGTCACGTGCAGGGGGTGGTGTGTGTGTGTGTGTGGGGGGGGGATTCACTAATTCAGTGAATGAATCGTTGCACTGAACTTAAGGAAATTATTCAGTTGAGTCAAAAAAATTGAAATGCCGGTCACTAGTCTCTCCGACATTGCGTGGTTTGTTCTGGTCTGTACTTGCAGAACTACCATGACCAACAGCGGTTATGTCGCTGAGTCGAATATCAGAAGAAAATCGAAAGGTGGAAGCGGCTGATCAGCAGAGAATAGGAGTTGTCATTTCTGGGAAGACTGCCGCCTCACCAGGCGTTAAAATATGAGGTTAACGTGTGAAGAGTCACAATCAGAACATCAAATGAACATTTTTTAAAAAAAAAAAGAAGAAACATTTGATTTGATAATTTGACATTTTTCTTCATTACCAACACCCGCCTTTTAAGATGATGTTGATTTATAATCAGGACAAGAACTCGCCTGTGATCCTGCAGCAAAATGTTTTCTGCATTGCTGGACTTAGTGTTTGTTACAAGTGAAACGTCCTGGGCAATGCACAGGTGCTTAAAAAACAGACAATATGGAGTGTTCTAAAATAAATCAGCATTTAGTTGTTATAGCATATTTTAACATTATATTGTGAGTAAATTCTCCAGAGGAACCCAGAATACAATGTAGAATCCTGATCTGTAGCAGCTATATTAAAATGGTCCTGTTCTGACTTGCTGAGTAGTGACCTTTATGACTCACCGACATACGGCTACATGCATAACTACAAACATCTTACAGATACTTAAAAAGGAAAGGGACAAAATAAACGGTTTAATGCTTTATTTTTTGACAGACTTTATTTTTTGCAATATTTCATAGATGATACAAGATGAATGAAAGAACTGAAGGTCAGAAAGTTTTTTTATCACTACACTGCACTACAAATAATTCTCAATGTTGGTTGTGGGAGAGTTGTTACTTTTGATTTTCAGTACCGTCCAATCACGTGGGTGTTCTGGGGACGATCAATACGGTAGATGAACTCTGCAGGCATGAAGTAGCCCAGATATTCCACGGTGTCTGGCGTGGTGTCTATGTAGTAGTGCCCCCCCTCACCATGGTGACTGAAGCAGTGGGTGTGCTCCACACGCAAATCCAAACCCTGGCGAAAGCAAAGGACAGCATACTCCGTACGGGGAAATCTACACAACTGAGCTCCCAGATATTTCAGCTTTGCTTGCATGCCTTCAGTCAGTCATTTCACGTTTATATTTACAATTTTATCGCTTAGCACCGCGTTTCCCAACCCTGCTCCTGGAGGCACACTGTCCTGCATATCTTCTATGTATCCTTCCTGCTTGATTAAATCAGGTGTGCTCAGCTAATCAAAAGTGCCACTGATGAGTTCAGTCAGGTAGGTAGAGCAGGGATAGATAGAAGATATGCAGGACGGTGTGCCTTCAGGAGCAGGGTTGGGAAACGCTGGCTTAGCAGATGCTCGTCTAGAGGGATGTACAAGATGAGTAAATTCCAATCCAAACAATCTCTCACCATCTAAAAAATCTAAAATTTGTGCTTATTTGAGTGAAAATGGTTATGATTCATACAGAATGGTCCCTTTCAATGTGAATCATGTCATGTCCCGTGATGACATTAGAATGACTGTTGATCTGATGTATCATGGATAACCTGGGGTAATGGGAAGGAGGGATCTGCTGATACTCACAGGGTCCCTGGATACCAGCACAGATTGGCAGATCAGAGGGGCGCTCACAGTGAAGTGTTTCAGCCACTTGTTCACATCATCGTTGCTGTTGAGAGGGCAGGCTGAGAACTCCCTCGGCTGCACACGGGGGACACCAGGAGAAACGGTGAGACACGAGACAGAGTTGCGCTACTGCCTGCCAAGTGCAACGTTACCATATAATCAAGACACGAGCTTATTAAACACACCCCACGCCAAAGGCAAAGGTGCTTTATCTCTGAGTGATTAAACACTTGCTTATTTACCATGATGTGAATTTTCGCTTGCCCTTTCTGAATGACAAAAGTGCCCCCAAGAGCCAGACTTTTATCACTGTAATGTTTCTCCAAGGTTTTCCTCAGGCACGACACCAGACTATCCTCTCCAGTTCTCCTGCTGGCCTTCACTTCAATGACCTGTTACATATTAAAAACACAGGCATTAAGCATTTTCTCAGAGCTCATGAATGTTTTACTTTAGTAACTTTCACCACTTAATGTTTGTTGGCTTTAAGCTTTGCAGCCAGTGTAGCCAATCATGTTATCATGAATACATACTTTTCCATTTTAATAAGGACAAAACACACTTCAGTTATCTTAAATGGACTTTTAACAGGCTGACATTAGGATCCATGCTGCATAGGATGTGAAGAACTGCACAGCAGCATGCAGGAGGAAATCATTTCAAATTTAATGATCTTTTTAAAAAGCCCATGTGTTGCATTAAGCCTGTACTGACTGGGCTAAATTGAAAGGCATGCTATTTCATAGTAGGTCTTATGTTGTTGCTAATGTCCTTACTATTCATAGATTTGAGACCCAATGACATGCAATGTTGTATTAGTCATATTGTTCACAAATATAAATTATTAACTACTGCTTTTGATTAGTCTGGATTCTGTGCAACAAAACATGATCTTCTCATAATACTCTACATGTTTTCATATTAGTTACCTGTGTGATGCATCTCCTCCTGTGTTTCATTGATACATGTGTGTTTGTGTGTGTGTGTGCGTGCATGCGATTTACATTTCCAGGACAGATGTAAGACTTTTACTACTCTTCTAGCACAATGTGGAATCTCAGGTGATACTGCCATATTGTTCGGTATTCTGTGTGATCCACCTGCCATTTCCTTTAAAGTTCATGCAGAAATTGCTGCAGAATTTGACAAGAGACATGCAGCGTGATCCTTTAGCACATGGCCACAGCACGGTCGTTCCTGACAAGATTACAACGCAACAGGCTCGCCACTCCAGTTTTACAACACAGTCAAAGTGATGCACCCCAAACCTCAAACCCCAAAAGCAAATTTATATGCTGCATGCCCAGGTTTGCCCGATGACTACTTATAATCAGCATTCCTGATAGCCAAATTAAGTGAGCTGACACTCCCTCCTCCAAGATGCCTCAAGGTTTCTCACCTTTCCAGGTTTACCTTCACATGCATAAAGGTTGGCCAAGAGTCCAAAATCGCAGTCAGGGAACTTATCGCTGTATTTCTCCAGCAGGCATTTCCCGTCAGATGGGTTAATGGAGGAAAAGTAGCTTCCATTCACCGCTGCCTGTCCCTCGCCTTCAGTGAGGACTAGAGGCATGAGCTGGAGGGACAGAGAAAGTTACTGTGAAAAACGAATCTTACCATTAACATCAGACAATACATTAAGTTTGCTGAGCAGAGGCACTAATTCAGAGTCATTCCCATATTTTACTTGCTCCGTTTATACATCGAGATGTTCAAACGTTCATCTTAAGCACCTGTCCCAAGGGTACAACAGCCGTGATCCAATTGGGAATTGAGCCAACCAGCTTTGGGTAACAACCTTCGCCCCTTAGCATTACAGCACACCCCTGCCTTCATAAGTGCACAGTGTTGACAACATCTGAATAATGCTGGCTGTTGTATGGTTAGGATGTTGCCAGGACAGCTTGCACCCCTCTCATTGAAGTATTACTGAGCCTGGAACACCATTTAATTTAAAGTTTATTATGTGAAAAAGAAAGTTTACCTCAGCATTCATTCCTACAGTTTTGGAGGACACTGCCCCTGCCCCCAGAATGAAAGCTCTCGGCAGTTCTAACTCTTTGGCGACAGTGTTCATACTATACACCTTTGAAAAGAAATGCAGTGTTATGGCATAACATTTCCTTCCTATCCATTGTCAATTTTGCAAACACATCATATACTGTGCTCTTTGTTTCCTCTACATGGTACAACGAATATTTTTACAGACTTATTTTAAATTCTGACCTTGTCCAGCTGCACCAGAGGAACTAAGTAGGGAACACCGCCGACATCCGTTATGCGAGGTTTCCCGCACAATCCTGTCGGCACAAAAGAGACAGAGACTAATTTCTACTTACATATACATAGTAACCGTCCAATGCACGTAGGTTAGCCACTTAAGACGGGATCAAACACAAAAAATATGAGATAATTTACCCTTGACAGGAAATCCAAACGGATGCTGGGACAGATCTGGGCAGTCCACCACACTGACTTGTGCATCAGCAAAATTAGTTTTCAGACCATCATGCAAAACTACAAGATAAAAGGTACAACAACCTTACAGGGGAGGCAACCAAGCTTCCGCTTGAGCACGCACACGTCTGAAATGCCCAGCTGCTACAGGGACTTTACATAAGACACATTTGCATGTTGCATGTTGGTACATTTGGAGAATGCAGACTTCACGTTAAAGGCGTCGCTAAAAATCACACTTTACAGATGAGCACTACCTTTGACAGCATTGTATGAGTACAGCAGTTTATGTAGCGTCACAAACACTTAGCTGGCTACTTGTAAATATGCCGTATTGTACTTTGACCGTGCACTGTCCCTTGCCAAATAATGACTATTTCCACAACTGCAATCACAATTACTGATCCTTACAATTATTGTCGAGCATGCTGAGATTGAATTAATGGTATCAGAATTTTCAATAGGCTACCTTCACATAGTTCTTCCAGTTTCGGAACATGTAGCTCAAACTTCTCCGTCTGGCCGCTGCATGCCATCCCTCTCTCTCTGTCAGTGCCTCAGCTGTGTAAGATCACATGAAGTGTCTACTTAAATCGAAATACAAACTCCCGCGAGATGCCTGCGACACATCGTTTCAACTCACAGGAAATTCATAGCTGCACTACGAAGAGGAACTACTCCAGACTCAAGAGGGACAACTTGGACGATATCACGTGAAATAGCGGAGAGTGGCGATTACGTCCGATTTTCTCTCGTATCACCGCCCCCAATTCGAGTGCACACTTATTAAAAATCAGATGCATGTACATAGGCATGCAATTAATATATTAATTGGATGCCTATGTACTAAGAGTTAATACACGACTATGTGCCTTTGGACTGCGATCGGTAGACGAAAACTAAAACTTTCCAAAACGGAAACATTGCAGACATCCGCTTAGGGCTCACACTGTAAGCCTTATAGTGTGAGCGAGTGCTCTTGTGTTATGTTCCCTTTTATGAAAAAAACGGCAAATGATGAGTACAATATTAGCCTTAATATTATTATTATAATATTATTAGCCTACCTGCCCATTAATAATGAATGGGAGTGTAAATGATTTAATTTGGTATGTCAGGCTACTTGTATATACAAATTACACACACGCGCGGTTGCCATGCCATCGGGATTTTTTTCCCATTTTTTTAAACGCAGGTGCATTATGAGTTTGTTGCAGTGGCCACCCCTAAGATGGCCGACATATATGACCAAACACTGTCGCCATATTGGCATGACCATTAAAATAAAAAGAGTTAGCCTAGTTCAGAAAAGTGTTGAAAAGCGCTGAAAACAGCTGAGCGTCAACTGATCGTTCGAGAGCAAAATTATCACAGCGGTCCGAAAAGCATGAACCACTCGTTTAATTTTGTGTGATGCCTAAAATCGAGACCTTCTTTAGTCACGTGATGCCGTCCCAGTTGTCCCTTTTAATTTGTAAACTTCCGGGTATGCCATGCGACGCGATCGAAGCATGGATGCAACGGCGACTTGCACAGTCCAGTGCTATTTGTAACAAAAAAAACGATTACGTTTCTCAAAGCAGAACCAAGCATTCCCTAAACATTCTGGAGATAACAGAAAGAGAACAATAAAATGGCCAGCAATAGCATCATTTGATAAAGAGGCGACCAAGATCGTCTTCAGAAAACGAATTGGACCTAAACGGTCAGTTTGCATGTGTTTGCGAGGCAAGACTTTTTTGGGAACGCAATGGACGACGAAGAAATCGTTTTTGACACTCCACCATCCGATGGAATGCGTACCGTCATAGAAGTGGAAGATGCTGCAAATCAGGAAAATGACAATCATTCTGAGAGTAGCCCTGGACCTCAGTCCCAGAAAACAGTAACTGAATCATCGGATAGGTAAGATGTTGTTCTGCTCAATCTGTGTTACAAAAGTTCGTTGAAAATTGTGTGATGTGTATGATGTCCTTATAGATTGCTTGGCTGAGTCTTTTGCACAGTCAGGGAAAAAATTATAATGAAGCCTTTTTAAGTAGTACTGTGGATTTTTTCCGAAACTAAAGTTTGGATGTCCTTTTTAGTGATTCTGGAGACAGCTTGTTTCTGACTCAGAGCGTGGTACAGCCAGTGAGAACTGTGAGAAGACAGAGATCACAGGAGTGTCCAGATTCTGTGGAAGAGCCCTGCTGCGAAGGAGCTGGGCCAAGTAGTCCTGACAGTACTTGGGACACCCAGTTAAAACCAAAACGGATATATAAGGTCAACAAAGAGAGACAGAGAAAGCAGAAGTGGAAAGGACATGTTTTCCCATTCCTGGATAAGTTCTACAAAAGGAAACACTTGACCCGGCACAAGTGTTTTACCTTTGAGGTAAAATGTACTGGAGACTCTTTTGCTGTCCTTGTAGTCATTGTGGAACAAAATGAATTCAGTGCCAGTAGAGATGCCCTCTAGAAAAGGATCCGTAGTTTCACATAGTTATTGTTTGTCCTGTATATGTAATTGGAAATTGAAATTGGTTTTCAATTCATACCCCTTTTCCACCAACGCGACCAACATCCTAGTTCTGGGCTGGTGCTAGTGCCAGTATGGAGTTGCTTCAACTTGCAAACTATTCTCAAGTTCTGTCTACAGCTGAGACTACCTCCTAATTAGTTAATGTGCATGGACTTTACAAACGATTACATTCTTCTGAATAGACGTCACGTAGCAAGTTTTATATCATCGCGTTTAATGCAGCTAGCTAGCTAGGTAGGTACATCAGCGGTCCTGAAGTTCCCTTTAACGCGGCAGGTAGCCAGCCAGGTAACTAGCTTGCTTGCCTTGATAACGGTACACAGCTAACATTTAAAACTTGTCTCGTTTTATTTAGCGTTAATTAAAAGTATAGCAGTGACGATGCAATATTTTAATATTAATATTTAATATTTTAACAGTGAAAGCATTCATGAAATTATGGTATCTTGTTATTGAAATAAACGTTCATTTTTCAGTCCTCCCAATTGAACCATTTCATCAGATGATAGGCTAATGAAGTAGAAAATGTCCGCATTCTGAGTGACTGAAAGATGAAGTCTTAGAAAAAAGGAGCTACTTTTATTAAATACAGATAACAGAGCAGACATTTCAGCCCTCTGGCTTTTCTCAATGCTCATAAGGCTGCAACTACAGACATTGACTAAAAAAGATCCAGTGGGATCTAAATTAACAAGAAACAGGATTATGGATTATGGATTTTTTGACAGTCCACCGGGCCACCGGGATTTGTTGTGGTATGCCCAGTGGCCAGTACACCACTGGCAAGACAGTATGGATTCAAGCCATCAAGAGAGAGGAAGGCCTGCTGTTTAACGTCTGTGATGACAGTTGTTTGGAGCATGCACTTTAGCAGCGACGACCTGTTTACAACAACTAGTGGTCTAAACAGAATTTAAAAAGATGCAGTGCCTTGTATTTTTCCATGGGTCTCTGACAGAACCCCAGCCAGGAAGTCCGTTTTTGACAGGTCTGCTGAAAGACTGGGGTTTGATGTTCGGCAAACCTTGCTGTGGCCGAGAAAACGTTGATGTTGAAGCATCTCCTTCAACAGACTGATGCAAACATTAATTTATTCTGCGCTCTTGTTCCCTTTGCCCACTAACAGATTCAGTTTTATCTTCACTACAGCTCCAGTTTGTGTGGCTCCTCATTCTTTTTAAGTGATCTGTAGCACCGTGCTCATATTACGACACTACCGTCTACTACATAGGCCAGTATACCAAAAAGAACATGCGCGTAACAAACATGACTGAATATTAAACTATCATGACATATATTATGACAATGAACAATTTGATAATTTCATCACACAGCTTTATTGAAGTGCATTTACAAGCTGCTAGGTGGCTTGATCTAATGTTAGCTATCTCTCCGTACCATCTCTTTGTTTTGCAATATATATCCACCGTTTCAGCAACCTGAGAGAGCCAGAATTTTGGCAGATTTGCCAAAGATCTGGAGAACATCAGAGAGACACACACATCTTCACCGAAGGTAGCCATTGTTGACCGGAAATAACTTTACCCCCTGTTGCTTTCCAATATGGCGGCGTGAAAAAGGCCTATTGGTGTCGATCATTCTGTGAATTATTTGTTTTATTGTTAATCAAGGAGGATAAAGGGGAACAGGATGAAAGTAATGATAGAATTAAAGTTAGTGTTTCCGCTTTCCCTGTTTCCAGCTCACCAGCTGCCACTGTGTAACACTAATAATTTTACGTTTACAAAATTGCACTGCTGAACGGCATACTGGGTACAGCTCGCTAGCTAGCCAGGTAGCATAACAGTCTGTTAACAGCTGGGAAGGGCTCTGTCGCTACGGTAGATTAAAGAACAGAAAAGAAAGATGGAGGATGAAGAAAGTGAGACCGGAGATGCACTAGAAGAACTTATGCCTAAGAGAGGAGCTGTGTCTGCAGTTATAGTTTATAGAACTATCTTAAAATATTTTGTTTTGAAAAGGAAGCAATGTTAAAGTTGTTGGCATATCTATTTTTTTAAGTTCTGTTTTTACTACGTTGCAGTTTGCACAATAAAAATTGTTTACATTCTGCAACTGTTTCATTAATACTGATTCCTTCATATATTGTGTCATTTTGTTGGGCCAAGCAAACCATATAGTAATCAAAGCCTTCATTTTATACATGATGAAATTAAAATGTTTTTATATTGTATGTACTCCTGACAGTAGAATAAGCCACAAACCTATATAAAGGTCATACAAAAAACAAAAAAAGTGAAACCACCAGAATCTTAAAAAATACTGTGATACAAATTTGTGGTCATACCGCCCAGCTCTAATTATATAGTTAAACAACCCAACATAGAGAACATATAGTTCATGGCACAAAAAGCCTTCTGGTTAGAAAATGCAAGAGTGCCTCTTGTTGGTCATAAAGTGTTGGCCATATTGATGTCAGTAATTTTTCTTAGCACTCTAATTTTATGCAGGAAACAATAGCTAAGTATGTCTAAGCAAGCAAAAAAAGTCATGATATTGGTTTATGACAGATAATTCTCTGCAACTATTTTTTGACTATTGTAAGCCGCATTTCTTTTTATTTTTTCTTTACAGCAAGCAGCACTTGGTGGCTTTTTCAAATGCATGAAGGAGAAGTCAAAGGAGAGGTCATGTAAATGCTTCTTACCTCCAGTTCCACTCTCCGTGTTACTAAAACAATGGTACATGGACGGTAGCAGAGGGGTGTCTGATCCAGAGTGAGTCGATTACATTGAAAATATCACCGGAATTGGAAATCCAACTTAATAGATATGTTGTTAATTGTGGTAATTCACACAAGGGGAAAAGATCATTCACTAATTAGTAAATTATTTTTTCTATAAAATGTACATTCTCCATTTAGTGTATTTAAAAATATTGCATTGGGTTGTTTTTCTACTTCCAGGGAGAATGAAGACTTTGAAGACAATGAGAACAGCTGTGACATCAAAGTTGTGGTGGGTATGAAAACGCTGAAGTGACCTCTTGCTCGGAATTATTTCAACTGACATGAAACAATGAAGAATATCTTTTCACCTTACAAGTGAGGATACTGTGCATAACGCTTCTGAATACTGGAACGTGATCAATCTTTTCCTTTCACAGGAGCGGCGCTGTTTTAGTCTGGAGTCTAAAAAGAGAGAGAGGGGACACAAGCCATGGTTTGAAGGGTATATTCGTCATGATGCTAAACTAGATCCAGTTACTCGAAAAGATGAAAATTCTCAGAAAAGAACTCACAAAGGTAGTTCAAAAGTGCCTCAAACTGCAGTCTCTGTTAAGAGAGCTCAAAAGCTTCCCGCAGTCCCGTCTTACTCAGATAGTGGTGGGCTTTCAGACACTCACAACAGACTATCAGAATCTGAAGATGAAGGCAGTAGCCACAAGAATGAAGTGGACACCAGTTCAGAGAGTGAAGTGTTTAACCAGTTGAGCGGTGGTGAGCTGGAGCAACACAAAGGAAAACAGCGTGGTACTGTGGAAAGAGGAAACCTTAACATGGAGATTGATATTAATGAAAGTGAGAGCGGAGCTGAAGATCTCACATTGCAAAAGGTGACAGAGGGGCAGCTATTGGATGCAGGAGATCTATGGAAGCCACAAACCAAGAAAAGGCGAGAAAGAAGAGAGCACAAGACCTCAGAAGCAGACAGTGAAAAAGGGAAAAGGAAAAAGAAGAGCCAGAAAAGAGGCGTGGTAGAGGAGAGAGGTGATAGGCAAAGCAAAGAGATGATACTCATGTCAGAGAATGTAGAGGAGGAACCGGGCACAATGAATGGTGAAGGAGCCATAGACCTACAAGACAGTGTGTGTGAGGAGAGAGGCACGGCAGCAGGCGTGGTCCACGTAGAGACTGATGACAGAGAGGAAGACCGAGCTGAACATACCACAGCACAGAATCTCACAGAGGGTCATCCAGTGGGACTGCGAAATGAGAAAATATGTAGAAAAAGTAAAATGGAGGGCTTGTTGGACAATTTATGTGAAGTGCATGGGAAACATATAAGTGAGGTGAGAAGCAAAGGACACCTGACAGAGCTGAATGAACTTACACCAATGAATGACGGCTTTTCTGGGTTTCTAAGTGAGGAGCTGGAAAAGGGTACAAGTGAACATGAAGGAACATTTATTGTGCGGGATATTGTGTCCAATGTTAGAGGAACTGTAGGACATGGGACTGGCCCACCCTCACAGTCTGTTAGTAGCAGCCAGCACCAGACCCAGAACAAAGAGGGCGATTCAAGAACAAGTGTGCGCCAGAGCTCCCACATCAACTCCTGTGTTCCTCATCCAAATGATACTCCCAGCTCAGACGCCAGTGATTTACACCAACTAAGAGGTGGTGAGTTGGAGGAACTGACATTAAAACAGAAAACATCATCCAGTAATACAGAATCAGAGATAACAAACTCACTCGCTTTAAGAATTCTTGAGCCGCCAGCTCCTTTGGATACAGACATGTTGATGCACACTGATAAGATACCAGATCAGGATACAGAACTGAGCAGTGAAGTGGAGCAGCCAAAGGAAAAAAAGAAACACAAAAGAAAAAAACATTTTGCTGCTGTGGAGATCGAAAACCTTGACACGGAGCAGCCCCTACCTGCAGGCTTGGCTCAGACTGACTTCAGTGAAATTGAGGGCAAAGCTGGGCACCTCACATTGCAAAACATACCAGAGAGTCGGCTGTTGGATCCAGGAGATGTGTGGAAATCACAAACCGAGAAAAGGCAAGAAAGGAAAGAGGACAAGAGCTCAGAAACAGACAGTGAAGAAGAGAGAAGGAAAAAGAAGAGGCAGAAAAGAGGCATGGTAGAGGAGAGAGGTGATAGGCAAAGTAGTGAGGTGATATTTGTAGAGGAGGAACCGGGCACAATCAATGGTGAAGGAGCAATAGACCTACAAGGTAGTGTGTGTGAGGAGAGAGGCACGGCAGCAGGCGTGATCCACGTAGAGACTGATGACAGAGAGGAAGACCGAGCTGAACATACCACAGCACAGAATCTCACAGAGGGTCATCCAGTGGGACTGCGAAATGAGAAGAAATGTAGAAAAAGAAAAAAAGAGGGCTCAGAATCGAGAACAAATTCATCATCTCTAACAATTCTTAAGCCGCCAGATCCTTTGGATACAGACATGTTGATGGACACTGATAAGACACCAGATACAGAACTGAGCAGTGAAGTGGAGCAGCCAAAGAAAAAAAAGAAACAGAAAAGAACAAAACATTTTGCTCCTGTGGAGATTGAAAACCTTGACATAGAGAAGCCCCTACCTGCAGACTTGGCTCAGACTGACATCAGTGAAATTGAGGGTGAAGCTGGGCACCTCACATTGCAAAACATACCAGAGAGTCGGCTGTTGGATCCAGGAGATGTGTGGAAATCACAAACCGAGAAAAGGCAAGAAAGGAAAGAGGACAAGAGCTCAGAAGCAGACAGTGAAGAAGAGAGAAGGAAAAAGAAGAGGCAAAAAAGAGGCATGGTAGAGAAAAGAGGTGATAGGCAAAGTAGTGAGCTGATATTTCTAGAGGAGGAACGGGGCACAATCAATGGTGAAGGAGCAATAGACCTACAAGGTAGTGTGTGTGAGGAGAGAGGCACGGCAGCAGGCGTGGTCCACGTAGAGACTGATGACAGAGAGGAAGACCGAGCTGAACATACCACAGCACAGAATCTCACAGAGGGTCATCCAGTGGGACTGCGAAATGAGAAGAAATGTAGAAAAAGAAAAAAAGAGGGCTCAGAATCATTGAGAACAAATTCATCATCTCTAACAATTCTTAAGCCGCCAGCTTCTTTGGATACAGACATGTTGATGGACACTGATAAGATACCAGATCAGGATACAGAACTGAGCAGTGAAGTGGAGCAGCCAAAGAAAAAAAAGAAACACAAAAGAAAAAAACAGTGTGCTGCTGTGGAGATCGAAAACCTTGACACAGAGAAGCCCCTACCTGCAGAATTGGCTCAGGCTGACATCAGTGAAATTGAGGGCAAAGCTGGGCCCCTCACATTGCAAAACATACCAGAGAGTCGGCTGTTGGATCCAGGAGATGTGTGGAAATCACAAACCGAGAAAAGGCAAGAAAGGAAAGAGGACAAGAGCTCAGAAGCAGACAGTGAAGAAGAGAGAAGGAAAAAGAAGAGGCAGAAAAGAGGCATGGTAGAGAAAAGAGGTGATAGGCAAAGTAGTGAGCTGATATTTCTAGAGGAGGAACGGGGCACAACCAATGGTGAAGGAGCAATAGACCTACAAGGTAGTGTGTGTGAGGAGAGAGGCACGGCAGCAGGCGTGGTCCACGTAGAGACTGATGACAGAGAGGAATACCGAGCTGAACATACCACAGCACAGAATCTCACAGAGGGTCATCCAGTGGGACTGCGAAATGAGAAGAAATGTAGAAAAAGAAAAAAAGAGGGCTCAGAATCATTGAGAACAAATTCATCATCTCTAACAATTCTTAAGCCGCCAGCTTCTTTGGATACAGACATGTTGATGGACACTGATAAGATACCAGATCAGGATACAGAACTGAGCAGTGAAGTGGAGCAGCCAAAGAAAAAAAAGAAACGCACACAAAAAAACAGTGTGCTGCTGTGGAGATTGAAAACTGTGACACGGAAAAGCCCCTACCTGCAGGCTTGGCTCAGACTGACTTCAGTGAAATTGAGGGCAAAGCTGAGCACCTCACATTGCAAAACATACCAGAGAGTCGGCTGTTGGATCCAGGAGATGTGTGGAAATCACAAACCGAGAAAAGGCAAGAAAGGAAAGAGGACAAGAGCTCAGAAGCAGACAGTGAAAAAGGGAGAAAGAAAAACAAGAGGCAGAAACAAGCAGAAAGCTGAAAGACAAAACAGTGAGATGATACTCGTGTCAGAGAATACAGAGGAGAAACAGGACACAGTGAGTGACCAAGGAAGCAAAGACCTACAAGAGGGTCAGCCGGTGGGACTACAAAGAGGGGAAAAAATGAAGAAAAAGAAAAAAGGGCTTGCTGGACCATCATCAGACCCAGGACAAGGAGAACCATTCCAGAACAAATGTGGGCCAAAGCACCCACTTCAACTCCTTTGTTCCTCTGATGTTTTCTGTGAAAAGGGGGTTACTGAGAAAAAGAAGAGAAAAAAGGAGAAAAGCATGAGAAATGATGAGAGTGTGGAGGAGCAACTTGGTGAACCCTTCCTCTGCTGTAGGAGTGTGGCAAACCAAGAGGTCACAGAGAATACAGAGGATGGAGGGAATCCTGAGACATCCTTGGAGGGGATAGAGGCAAGCGCTGCAATACAGACTAGTGAAGTGATAGAACTTAAAAATAAGAAGGGGAAGAGGAAAAAAAAACATAAAACCAACAGAACAGACAGAGAGTGAGGCAAACCAGAAAAGTAACTCAACTGACTGGTACCATTGTAAATGTTTCCTTTCCAGGGAAAATGAGTCCAGAAAAGCAAAGTAGGTGGCGATGGACTCGGTTGATGAATGACATGAGAATCCACAGAATACCATATATTAACCTACACCCGGGGCCTCCGGTGAATGAATCTTCAGTGAGTGGAGAAAATAACTAACTGCCGCTGTGGACCAAGACATTGGCAGCAAACATCTGTTGGAACTGGTGACACAAAAGAGGAGTCCTTTGTTGTGTAACCCAGAAGAACTGGATGTCCAGCCCTCACAGAAAAGAATGCATTCCACAAAAATAAGCACACCAGCACACCTTCAAGATTGTTTGCTAGGAGAATGTCTTGACTGGACCTGTCCAAGGACAGCTATTTGCCTCGGTGTGCACTCTACAGAACAACAAATTTTTTGTAAGCACAAAAGCGTGCTTTAGATGATGTGGATGTACAGAACATTTTTATACTTAGAGACTTAATTTACTTTAGAAGAATTATTTTTATACAGTATTACAATAGGAAACTATAAGGAGGAAGAAAGGATGCACACTTGTATGGTTTTAGCTTCAAAGCTTGTTGTATTAGATGTTCTAATGTCCTTGTTCTCAAAGGGTTACTGTCATTGTCGTGCTAGGATATATGACTGCACCCTGCCATGTGATGAAATTTAAAAAAATATATTGTGCAGTGTTTTCTTTCATTGTTAATATGCAGCATCGTAAAATTTTTCACTTGATGTCAACTCATGAATTAGTTTTTTTATGGCTTTCATTTGACACTGATATTTCACAAGTTGAAGGATTCATTGTATACACATGGTTTTACAAGTAACTGCCCTGTAATTTAAGGAAAAATACATTACTGTGGGATTTAAACTACTGCACAGAGAAATTTTATTTATAGTGTCTTCACATTCTTTTTATAGATCTCAGAGCTCTTTAGAACGAGGAAGGTAACTTGCTTCAGCCACCGATGAAGGGTAGCACACACCTGAGTGATGCACAGCATTTTCAATGCTCACCTCACATCATCTGAAGTAAAGCGGCACGTATGTTTTGTTTATTAAACCGAGAGATGACTTTCAATTGCAGAGCCTGATTGGATATTTGAGTGTAGCACCTGGAAGCCGTCTCCTCAGTAAGTGCCTTTGCAACTTAAATGACCTGAGTGAGTACAGACTTCACCTTAATGCCATATTGAAAATGTGCAGTAGTCTTTGTTCACTTCAAGTCTCCCTTCTTCTTGGCCAAGAGGGAAGACTGCCCCCTACTGGCTGACTAACACTACCTCCAAGCTTGTTTTAACAGAATAAGGGTACAGAGTAGTATGATATCTTAACATAACTGGAGGCTTACCTGTTGAGTGTATTTTTTTTGGTATGATTTCTGTATTTGAGTTTCTTTTTATTCATTTATTTCTTTTTAACTCAGAATACACCACCTGTTAAACATGCCTGGTTATATAGTAAAATACATTCAGTGGATAGGTTTTCTGCGAATTTGTATGATATCCATTACAGTGCCTAGTGTGTGTCATTCTTAGTAAAACTTTTCTGCGAAAAGATAATCATATTTTTGTAATAAAGCTTGGAAAATGTGAAACTGTGAGCTTACTGGCGTGACTGATGTCCTTCACACAGCTCCCAGAAGATGGATCTTTTAATATTCAGTCTGAATAATGCATTCCCGCTGCAGTCGGTGGGCAGGGGCAATACTTGCCAACAGAGGAGTTTGCTACGTAGGAACATCTTTTCCCTGTTTAGCTTCTGTTGCTTTTAATCATGCAATGCATATTCTTTATGCTGAATGTCATCTATGTACGTTCTAATGATCTTTAAAATTATTCCAACGCATACTCAAAGATATATTTGTGACATTCGCAAAAGTATAACACTATATTATGTTTAATCCATAATGAGTTATCTGACTCAATTTTTGACATATCAGCATGTGGAATTGTTCAATTAACGACGTTAGAGGATTAATTTAGGGGCGCCTAGTAGCATTCTGTGCCAAACTAGCGTGGGAGTTAATTACACTGAATGTTCTAAAAGGAGACATTATTCAGTACACGCAATGCTCATTCACCAAGCAGAAAGCAAGTTTCGTGGTTGCTAAAATTGCATGCCTGCTAAACTGTTGCTGTTTTGCAAAAACATAAAAAATATATTCGTTTGGAAACTACATGGACCTCACTCGAAGTAGAATCGGGTTATACCGGTTTCTTTATTGTGCTGATGCGTTTCCTGCACCGAATTGAAATTTAAGCTGATTCTATTTTTAGTTCAAGTTACTCTGTCACAGTTGGTAACTCCCCACAAAAGTTTATCTCGTAAAATTAACCGAAGGAGGATCCTTAAACCCAGCCCCCTAAGGCAATGTACATGTTATGTACTCCAGACAGCGTGAGAGCTCGACATTTAAACGTTAGTATTATGTAAGTCTGCTCCAACTGCGGTGCCCAAAAGACACCACAGCAGTAACTGCGCTGGTAACTTTGTCGTGCTGAAAGAGAGGCTTGTCCCGAAGATTTCTCAGATCATACTCCTTCGGATGTCATCGCAATGACTTCGTGTCACAACGCTGTTAGCCTGCACGAAGCAAGAAAAGTTGCTATATTCGGAGGCACACATGGAAACGAAATGTCAGGCGTGACGCTGGTTAATTTGTGGACAAACAACGAAGCGGAGATCCAGAGGACAGGACTAACCACAAAGCCCTTTATAACCAACCCTCGGGCGGTGGAGAAATGTACGAGATATATCGACACAGATTTAAACAGAGCCTTCACGTCAGAAAACCTCAGGTAAATTCATCTGCCAAAACATCTCTTCTCCGTTGTGACCCCATTCTAAATTTCTTGGTGTACGCTTTAGATGTGGTACAACGTATACCATAAATCTGTGCAGAAGAATCGTGCAGCTACTTGTTTTATTATTCACCATGAAATGTAGAGATTTAAAGAACCTGAGAAACTCCGTGAAACGTTAACAAATGTTAAATTGTGCTCGATAATCAATGACTTAAAAGTAGCAGACACCTTTCCACCACCAGAAGGTCAAAGGTAGTAGATGAAGCGCTGCATTTGCAGATTGGCATGATTCAGCTGCTTGAGATAAACTCTGTACTCTTGCTTTACCGTCGATTGGAATGGTTCCCAGTGACATTACTTCATAAACAATACTTTGTCCTGTTGCAAAACTTTCCTGTTGGTGTTACTAAAACATGCATCTTACAGTTGCAAAATGGATATATGAAATGTTACATGAGATTAGACACATTCAGTTGACTTATGGTGGTTGAAGCTTATGCTTCAACATGTGAGAGGCCTAGGAACACAATTTATCTTGGATATGAGAAATAAAAAAAAATTAAGTGAATGTATGTTGGATATTTACACTATGATAGACATTTTCTAGAATGAACTGTGTCAATATGCAGGAGTTGCTGTTTGAATTGCAATTGAGAGATCAAATACTTCCTTCTGTATCCTTAAATTATTTTAAAACATAATCACCAATAACCCATAGTGCCTGTTTTGTAGATGTGTAGCAGGGCACATAGGAATTGGTGACATGTTTGTAACAATTTAACTGGGTAGATGTGGTCGAACATAAATCTAAATAAAAACTATTCTGAAATGTTTAAGTCTCTCTGCTTTATCAGCATAAAATATTGAGCTATTGACATTGCCAGTTCACACAAGGATACAACCTTAAAGGGTCCAGGTATGCAGGTTCAGAGTTTTCCCTTGGTCAGCATTTGAGTTTAACTTGACAAATGAGATGTTTTGGCTGCCTCTACAAGTAGCAGCTACAGTTAACATACTTACTTAATTTACTTACTTGAAGTCTTTCTTTTGGAGTAGAATTCCACCACCCATCTCTGCATTCCACCATCCCCCAAACCCCAACATACACAGGTGTGAACCTGTAACTTCATCTGTGTAACGATACCCAAATATTTCGCCTTACCGTTCACACACAAACATATCAAAAAAGCACAGAAAGGCTTTTTTAAGAGATTCAGGCTACTGTATACCTACCACATGCTATCTTTGTGTTCATTTACCAGGAGTTAATGTCCATGTCACCTCTCTTGCATATTCAGTTATATTTCTAATGAAAGTAAGAAGAAAAACATGTATTAAATCCACAGGAATACACAGATGATTAAATACATTTCACAGGCATTGCATAAAGAATGCCATGTCTGACAGACACATATAATGGGACCTGGCAGTTTTTTTTTTTCTGGAAGTTACCAGTTTTGAAATGAAAATGGAAAGCAAAAAAAAAAACAAAAAGCCTTCATGTGTAACATTGGCTCTATTATATGGGAGTGGCTTAGAGAACATACTGGCTGAACAACCGCGGTGTCTTTTGTTTTGGCATTGCAGGAAAAAAGTAAAATAGGAAAAGAGCACAATTGGCATGCAAGGGTGCAATAATTTTCAAAGGGCTGCATAATAAGAATGGTACGAAGTGAAAGGGTTAGCTGCTGTCCATTGTTACAAATTATCGATACTCATATTTCACATAGTTAGGAAGTTTAAAAGGGTAATAAACATGAGCTGTAATAGTCTGGTACTCCACAATGTGTCCTTTGGATGTGAGAATGAATATGCATTGACACATCAACACACATTTAAATAATTGCAGTTGTGTTCTGAGAGATTATTTTTGCTCTACAGTGATGAGCTAATGTGGCATTTGGATTTTCTCTCAGTGGATGTAAGGGTGGAAGTGTTCCAGTTTCATTTTATTTGCAAATAAAAAAAAAACAACAGACACACACAATCTGAATGCTTTTAATGGTATTAAAAAACATTAGAACTCATCATCAAATGATTTTATGCACACCAATTGCATTGAACCCTCTTCAAATGGCTTTCCTGTCTGTCACTGCATTCATTGTCTGATGGTATATATTTTCAGAGAGGCTAGGGCATTTTTAGCAAGGTGTCAAGGGGCTCATTACATTTATGCTGTTACGACGTACAACGCAAAATGCATAAAAGTGTACAGTATGTATTAAAGTAACATGAACAACAATACAGACAGACCATGCAAGATCTGAACATTTGTCAGTCAGTCACAGTGGGTAATAACTAATGCCATTCTGAATACAAGAAGTGCTGCAATGTGAAATTATATTTTAAAAACATGAATACATGATGTGGTCATTATATAGTGGGCTAGATGCGTGCGTTTTCTCCTTAGTGCACCAAGAAGTGACGACCTTCCGTATGAAGTGAGGAGAGCTCAGGAAATCAACCAGATGTTTGGACCTAAGGGAAGTCCGGAGGCCTACGATGTCATTTTCGATCTTCACAATACCACCTCCAACATGGGCTGCACTCTCATTCTGGAGAGCTCAAAGGACCCCTTTATTCTTCAAATGGTGAACTACATCAAGGTAATGACCTTCCATTCAAAAGCTGATTGTTTTATCATCATGTATGCTTGTGAAAATAACACACACAGTGCAAATATTGATAAAATAAATTGATCCATGTTCATCTTATCAAATGTAACTTTTGATAGAGTCTGATACAAACACTCATAAAATGATTTACTTATGATACTCAAAGCATTGCAAGAATTGGTACATGCTGGAAAATTGTTACCCTAATGACTGAGAGTGCTGTGAACCACATGCTGGTTTACTTAACTTGAAGAGGATCCCGGTTTCCAGTTAGATATGTATGTTAAACATTAATGGTGTCCGCAAGAAAACAGGTTTATGTTTCCAGTGGAGGACCCCAGCTGCTCTGTAAATTCTCATTGCTTAAGTGGTTGGCAGAGTGCTGTGTGTGTGTACTGAGCAAAGCAATTCTGTTTTTGTTACCCAGCGGGCCATAGCACCGGCCAGCTGCTCGCTTCTGCTGTATGATCACCCACTCCTTCAGTACGCAACCTCTCGCTCCGTCGCTAAGCACCCCATCGGTAAGCACAAAGTACAACCTTGCACCCAAAGCAGCATGATGTGGGATTTTAGCACCTGGCATGTTTGAGCTACATATGCACTCATGTTATGTAGTTATGTACTCAAGAAGAAGCTGAAGTATTGCAGTGTATTTAAAATGTTATTTAGCTGAAGGGATCAGGGAATCAGGTCTTACCTGAGAAATAAGAGCTGATTTTGAGGGATGAGGAGTCAGGTTGTTTGCAGCAAAGACATATCATTTTGTTTTGTTGTGTTACTGAGGAAAAACTTCACACAATTGGGAAAGATGCAGAGAATTGCCATTTGCAGCAGGTTTTCCAAATCTATTTAATAATTATAGCCATTTCCCCACATGAGTGGCAATGCTTAGTTACTGTCTGCATGGGCACAGCTGAAGGTGTCCATATAAACAGTTATTTTGCTGTTGTGTTACTGCAGAGTCACACACAGTCACTGTGTGTTCTCCCACAGTCGAGTAAACCTCATTCATGAAGACAGTAAAAGAGCTTGTTCTGAGCGTAGGTTGCACCCTAAAGCTTGGGTTGGAATCTGGCTGTGTTATTTGCCGGCAGTGACCGGAAGCCTACGCTGGCAGAGTGGACTGGCTTTATTTAGTTACATGTTATGTAAATACACTGTGAATAATATGTGCCATAAAAATAATAAAATAAAATAAGAACCTTTGTACTATTTGCAAGAACCTTTGTCATGCTGTAGTAACCGCTGATGTACAGCGGCAGAGGGAGGACTGTTAAACTTATGGTGCTGGAATAAAGCAGGAATATCTGCAGAATACATGCAGAAAATCCACAAAACCACTGTGGACCTTTCTGAACCATTTTGACTCCATGCTGGCATCATACAGGCCAGGAGCAATCAAATATGTCCAGTGAGAACATATAGGCATGCTGGTTTTAGCAGTATCAAAATATTCCAAATGCTTACATTTGGAATATTTGAAAGGTGTAATTTTGAATATTTGAAAGGTGTAATTTTGAAATCTGAATATCAATCCTATATTAAAAGATTTGAGGTGATTAAGTTGATATAGCAAGAAGCTATTTTTAACGCATGGCACAGATTTTTGGATGGTATTGGTGGTTCATGAAATCGCTGCTCTTAAAGGATACATTTTATTGATAAACTGACAAGTATTAAAAGAATATTCTAATTCTAATAATATAATTCTAGTCCTTCTGCCATTTTGTAAGGTCACCATATTTTAGAAAGGTCTGTTTCTCTACAGGGTATGCGCTCCGAATGTGCTTTTGTCACACAGGATTTGCTTTGCATATAGGGATGAACAGTATGTCTTATAAACAAACAAATGTTGTTCTGTATGTAGCATGTTGACGACTGTATTTGTCTTGCTGTTCCTTCCAGGTCTTGAGGTTGGTCCACAGCCTCAAGGAGTCCTAAGGAGCAACATTTTTGAATCCATGAGGGTAATCGTGAAACATGGTTTGGACTTCATTGAGCTTTTCAATGGAGGTTGGTATTTTCCAAGACGTTAATCCTAGATTAGCATTCCATCTGTAGTTTTCTTCATACTCCTTGGCAACCTATATTGCCATAATACCCCCCCCCCCCCCTCCACCACCAAAAAAAGGAAATCTTTATAACCATGTTTACTTATACAAGAACTTATTGTAGCCATCCATATCAGATCAAATGCACCCATCTCACCCAGTGTCTGGTGATTGGATTTCATTTGTTTTATGTTTCGAATGAAGGCACAGGTATTACACTGCTGTATATGTAGAGAAGGAGAGACAAATACAGATAGGACAGACATACAGACAAAAAGCAGAAGAGAACATTACAAAACACTCCAAAGGATTTTATTTATATTTTAAGTATTTATACATGTTACAGGTATTTTAGACATGACTACTTGTCATAACCGATGCTATTAATTTATACATTATACATGTTATTATTTCACATGTATTAATTAATTTGAATGAAATTTCACTCTTTTACAATTTATCTCAGCTGTCAGGGTCTGTATAGCATAATTCAGAATTAGTTTATTGAAATTTATATAGTATTAATAGGAGTTAATAGGAGTAAATGATTTGTTATGAATATTCTCGGACAGCTCTTTGCTAATGATATGAAAGGAGCCAATAAAATCCCCTTTGAGGATGTGAAACAAGACAGTTCCCTTTTTATAATGGCACACTGCAGTGTCAGCAATGTCCCCAGATTAATATATTTTCCTTTTTTACATAAGCATGCACTAGATGCTGAGGTTGAATTGCAGCCTGTTAGATCTCCGCTGCCCTGTTAGTGAATGGAATGTTTGTTGGAAGTTGGTCAGTTTCCATGTCATTAAAGACTCCCAGAGTTACATGGATTCAGTGGCCATATTGTTCCGGTAGAATGCCTTGCTTAGTGCTGAATTGCATTTTCTTTGCAGAATATTTAACTGCATGATGCCTGAAAATCAACAAACAGAATGTCTGTGAAAGCATTTTATAAAGCATTTCATAAAGAAATAGCCATTAATGCTTAGTCTTCCCTGTGTCTGTGGAAAGATACTGTCTGATACTGTAAAATGACATGGTGCAATGAGAAACCACAGAGCCTAGTTGCAGGAGAGAGCTGATGAAACAGTGTGTAGCATTTGTTGGAACACTACCTCTTTAGTCTGTGTGGGGTAATGTGACCTAAACTGTTATCTGAAATTTGGTGTCTTGTTGGCCCCAGTTTTTGCAATGGTATATGTTTTTAACAAATGTATTTGTACTTAGAGAGATATATAAAATTGCACTTGATAATACATATGTTATAGGTGTTTTGCTGTTAAAGGAAGCTTTCACTGGAAGTCAAATCATGGTTTATAGCTTGTAATGATGACCTGGTTTCTCACTGCTGTAGGTATGGAGTTCCCCCCCTGCACTATAGATGTGCATAGAGTTTCAGAAAGCATGGATTACCCCAGAGACACAAATGGAAACATTATCGCCATGATACACCCAGATTTGCAGGTATACAAAAAGAGGAATTAAAAACTATTGTTTTTAATCAATCAATTGTTTGTTTATTGTTTTTTGTTGTTGTTGTTGCATAAAGGTTGTGAAAATTAGATTTTCTCTTTTTTGCCTTCTCATTGTTATAGAATTTCTACCCCATTGTGTTTAAAATGAACATGTGTAATGTGAAGCATAAAACAACAAAGTATCATCATCAGCAAGCGGGTATCGGATGAAGTATGGGACTGCAAAGCATATTCAGTGCTCAACAAAAGCCTTTTTCCGCCCCGGCTTTCTCCACAGGATTGTGACTGGGAGCCGCTGAACCCCGGTGACCCTATGTTCCAAACGTTTGATGGGAGAACGATCTTCTATGAAGGCAGCACGGTTTACCCCACTTTTATCAATGAGGCAGCCTATTACGAGAAACAACAGGCTTTTGTGATGACCAAAAGAGAGACGTTAGTGGCGAATGGTATCAAAGCCTCCAAAATATAGACCCACTCACGTGTGTCATAGTAAGGGGGCTGCTTGCACTGTTCAGTGGCACCATTTGCCACACAGGTACCATGCACGTTTTGGTGAACAGATAAAGCAGCTGACGTTCAATGTAATGTGTACCTAAAAGGAGTAACAAATCATGATTTTTTGTTGTTTAATTTATATTTTCTTTAGTGTGTAACTATGCAAACTGTTACACAGTGACTTTAGAAACAAGGGATACCTTTTTGGGAAATATTTGTGATTTAATTCTAAGGTCAAAATCTTAATTAACTGAGTGATCAAGGATTCTTGGATTCAGAAGCTTAGTGTTTTATTAAGTGTTTAACTTATTATCAGGAAGCTCAAACCTAATCTTTCTGGAATGCCATGAGCAATATAACTGCGGGTAATACCTTCAGCAAAGTTGCAGCATTCAAGCTGTTGACATACAGAGAAAAATATGTAAAGTTATTTCCAAAATTATTTATTTTATCCAACTTATCTTATTACAGGTAAGAAGCATTTTATAATTGTCCTCAACTGGATGTGCTCCAGTGGGAGACAAATGGTCCTTCTACATATGGCTGCACTCAGAAGGTTCCCAGTCTGTGCACTGCATGACAATGTACACAAAATATAGCTTTTTTTCCCCCACACATTTCCTGCATCTACACTGATGGGTCACACAAGGATAGCAGGTTATTCCACTGGGTTACAGTAGTGCTCTTACCAGGGCTGATAGTAAATGATGTCACTAAACCTGGTGTAATGTCATTAAGCCCCCAGGCACTCACTTATCAAGCAATTACTATGACGCAGTGTATTGAGGGCAAAATAGGTTGTTAAGTAGCTACTGTGGGTCCATGCCCTCTGAACATCTGTATACCATTATGTCCTAAAGGGATGAATATACCCTTAACGCTTTAACCTTCATGCTGCAACAAAGTGCCTATCAGATCATTGTGTATTGTCTGCTCTTTAACAGAGCGTAATGAGTTCCATCTCAGATTGCAGACCCTCGCTCTTTTTTGCTCAACCTCTAGGGGTAAGACCTCTAGTGGTAAGGTGCCATTACCGCACCACTGTCATGTAGATTGACAGTCAGACAGACAGACATACATACAGGCATACCAGTTTTAAAGGTAATGTCCTCAGGGCAAGGATAGATACTCAGTGTTCTTTACACACTCACCCCAATTTTTTAAAAGGGGTAAATTGTGCAAAGTCTACAGACTTGTCCTTTCTATTCTATAGCCTTAATAAATCATCTCAAACAAAGAAACAATCACAACGAACAATTTAAATGTGTGTATTTTTATGAGAAAGTTTTTTTCATGGTGAATTTGTATTTCAGAGCAATTTATTTCACAATACCAATTCATAATAGTTGATATGCAGTGATATATGCAAAAGAACATTTCTACACTCTCAGCATTTTTTTTTGCTTTTTGAATCAAACAAATGGGACAAATGGAAGTCAAGTTTGTGTACAGAAGTTGTGCAGTGCAAATGTTTTAACATCTAAACTTTGCTATTTGCATTTGTTGTTATAAAAATTCATTAAATAATTAAACATGCCCTCGTACTCTACGTGTCAGATGTTCTCTTGTATCCTTTTGTTACTATAGAACATAACAAAGATTTTTGTCTTTTACATGACACATTCCAATAATTTTAAAGTATGTATTTAGTTATTACATGTAATGTGTTGTATGTGTTTGTTGCTATTGTTGGAGAATGAGTTTTGCTTTCAGATTTATTATAAATAATACAATGAAAATCTCCTTGCTGATATTATAGATCAATCAAAGTGCACTTGAATGTTGTATTTACCAATGTGAAATTAATTTTATAAAAGTATTTCAGTGTAAATCTACTTGAATTATATTGTTTAATGTCTAGAACTGGAGCGTAAACAATCATTGATAATGTTATGTGCATTTTTATGTCTATTTTTGAATGTTTTCATGGAAAAACACACACTTACCTGTCTACATTTCCCTTCATACTGTAAAATATTTATACTAAAATATAACATTAAATCAAAGATTATCAGATTAATATTTTATATTCTGTGTTTATGACTTAATTTTTTATGACATGTCTGATTTCTGTTTTCCATGTGTCAGTCTTAAACATAACAATAAACTAATCTGTGAAGTATTATGCAGTGGCTAATGGCATTGATTTCACAAAAGATAAAAAAGAGACTAAAAGTCTCTTAGGTATACAGTAGCTTCAAAGGGCAATATTCACTTTTTCCCTATATTTTATTAAACATTTTAGTCTGTAGAATAGTGGAACAACAGACATTCACATTCTCACACACAGGGCAACCAGGCATTCATTACATTATCATTAAATTTGTTACTCTTAGAATTCTGCAAACTAATCATAATATTGCAAGACAACACTTTGTACAATGTACAATCCATCCTTTTCTGCATCTTTCAGTCTAACGTCACACTCAGTTGAGTTTTTTTACATTAACACCAGATAATCCAAATTTGACAGAACAGTCAATACCCTGCTATTAACTATTAAGATACACTGCCACTAGGTGGCACTTGAGGATTATGGATCAAGGGACCATGATTTCTTTTCAGATACACAGCTGGATCAGCGTCCATGAACATGGATTCCTTTTTTCACTCTCACATATTATGCCTAGACATAATGCCTAGACTCAGGCATGTTTTCTGAATACATATTGTGAATACCATGTCATGTGTAATTGGAAATGTGGATTATTCCATCTAATGATGTTTGAAATCCCTGGTTATCCATAAAAGTAAAGTTTGTAGTTCATGGAACATAATTGAATGATAAATTACAAATTAGATTTAGTCATATTTGTGTTATACTATTACTCATTTACATATTTGCTCTGAAATTTACTCTAATTCGTCTGTTGAATGCTGGGCCAATTAAACTGCAAAGAGAGTTATGGCATTCCACATAGCCATCAGACCCCTTTAAGCCAATGTTATGTATAGGTTTGCCAATATTTTATCCCATTGCTTTAAAGACACTTTCTCAGTATTCTCTGTATTTGTCAGGAAAACCATATTATGTATATGTATATATGCAAATATATATACTGTATGTATATGTATATGATTACATATACGTAAACTGCTACACATTGTATTGTTCTCCATATTGCATATGGTAAAAATATTCAAGTGACTCCTTATCATTAATATCTCAGCCCTTTGTTGTAAAACTCTGGAATCACATTCATGCTCTTAGTCTCAAAATGCTCGACTTAAGGTCACAATTTTTGAATTCCACGTGTACAAATACAGCTGAGAGTTCTGCTTACACTCTTGTGTATTTCTTCTCCGCACATTTCCCTGGATAAGCTTGTCCGCTGAATCAAGAAGTAATTATGAATTACTATACCAATGATGATAATGATATTAAATATGGCCATGACCTCCTTAACAGTAGTAATAAAAATAAGTAAATAATAATAATAATAACAACAACAACAACAATGATCATCATCATTATAATCTTATGCAATTAAAAGTGCCATTTACATTGAAGATAAATTATACTATGTAATAAATTAATATCTTTTTGCTAGTTACTGTCACATCTTCCTAGTTCACCCAGAACAATAGTCTCTGCTCTTCAGTAAGACACTGGTCAATATGATCCACTGAGCTAATGACCCTCCCAAAGCTAAAAGCCTTTAGAAAAATGATCTTTCTGCTCTGGGATACGTTCCAGCAGAGCACTCAAAATCGCAGACATCCATCACCCCCACAAATGAGCAGTACTGTTCTGGGTCCTCTGAATGATATTACAGCTAATGAAACACGCAAGGAAATTACTGGAAGTGGCCTGAGTCTCTCTGTCTCTCTCTCTCTCACTCTCACTCCGTCTCTCTCTCACGGGTGAATACATCCATATCAAATTTGAAATGATCTAATCAAGTTTTAGGTTTCCTCACACAGTTGTCCATTATCGTTCATAGCTGGTTGAAATTCTTGTATTGTAGAACTATGTGGTTAATCTGTGGAAAATATTGTATTTCACAGTATTGAATGTCATGAATATGGTGAAAGTCAGGTTTATATGAAGTATCATAATAAAGATAACTAATTGCAATATTTCTTTGCAGTGCTGCCTGTAAGATGATCTGTGGCCTTTGTCGTATTTCACCGTAAAAGAGCATGTCTGATTTTCTTTCAGAAAATGGTAAAGCTACACAAAATACAATGAGTAAAGACACCACCATGTGTATTTTCAAGAGCAGACACAGTTATGTATGTGAGCTCCGGGTCATTGCTGTTCTCTTTTCCCTCCAAGGCAGAGATGGATACACAGGCCCAGACATAAGGCTTCTAATGTCAAACATGTGATCATAGAAATACAATTACCAGAATGGTTCCACTCATGAAAGCAAAGTGTTAGCAATAGCTGGTCAGCCCTGTTGGATAGGACTGGATGTGTTCAATTCAGATGTAATTCTCTAGTTGTGAATCTACAACATCAGTTGCATGATTAAGGGTGCACCTTCATTTAGGACACCACTTTGGACTTCATAGTCTTTTGCTGCTTTTTAAGCAATCTATTCTACATCTATGCCCATAACTCACTTCCCCACTTTCTCTCAGCGCAGTATTGAGCTCCAAGTCTGTCACTGGCAGACATTTGCTCCGCCCCCACCTCTCACCCCACAGTTGTCCACCCTACGTGAATGTGGGTATCAGTAGACACATCATTTAGCATGTTTTCTTATGGCTGGGTGTCCTTCCACTCACTCCTGTCCAGACATGATGATACTCATATCAAATTATTTGGTGCAGTGCTGAGTCGGTAATAGTATCGACAAAGGAGTGAGCACAGGCGTCGGCCTGACGTCCGAATGAATTTAAACCCTGTATTCATCAAAAGATGTAGATTTTCCAGACGTACACTATGCGTACACTATTTAAATTGATGTGTTAAAACAGTACGCGAGTATATATTAATTGAATCATAAATGACAAGATGAAATATTTTAAATTAAATGAATCACAGCAACAGATATAATGTGTAGAGTCAAGCCATAACAGGGTTTAGGGGAAAAAATAGCACGAATGTACACCAACAGGTGGTGCACTGTCGCCGGAACAGAAGCCAGGTTAGCTTCATTGTGCCTGAAATCAGGTAAACAGTTCGTATTGTCTTCAACTCCCAGCTCGTACGCTCTTGAGAGTGCACATTACATAGACTAGCGTATTTAATTGGTTTTTAGCGACCTTACGTCACCATGGCTCAGACAACCGGAAGCCAAAAGTTTTTTTTCGCTCAACTGATACTGTGTGTGTGTGAGAACTGATGGTAGTGCGCTAGCGTGCAAGTGGGAAATATGAAATGTTTGTCGGAATTTCTTTAGACAATCTAGGGATTTGACTGCAGAACGACACTGTGTAGAAGAGAAAACAAAACTTGCTGCGACAAGCCAGCGCATAAACCTGTAACGTCAGATATCCTAACTTACTGTGCTTCACAAAATGTGGGAGCAAGAGGAATTTGAAAAGCACTGGAGAAATGAATTTCCTGACGGGGAGGTTCCTAAAATGGACCTTAACTCCGTCGAAGACATCGAAAAAGAGCTGGAAAAATGCAAGACAAATCTGAAAAAACTTCAGCAAGCGCTATCGGAGGAAAAATTTAAGGTGATATACCTTCAGACGACAATTGCGCGGCAGAAGAAGAGCTACGACAAGGAGAGGTGGGACAGCAGAAAGGGGGAAAAGTTGAACGCCGATAACGTGTTTACAAAAGTAGAGACGGACAAAAAAGCGGAGCCGGTGGCCAGACAGACAGAGGGAGAGAGCCTGAAGGTGCCCATGCGGAAAAAATTGAACACGCTGACCAGTAAAGGTAGCGAAGATCACGGAGATGCGATCAGCGGCAAGTCACGGGACTCGACCAGAAGCAGCCAAGCAGGTAGACCTCTCCCCGTACCCCCGCGCAAAAAGCCCACCTTTACGAAGGTACGCGACGCAGCCGGGTCTGGCTCCACGCAGCCGGACGGGAACTGTGTCAGCGGAACCGAGAGGATCGATGCAGATCCTGATATCAAGGAGGCCAGCGACCACGAATACGAGGATGTGGAACTCAACGAGAATTTTGTAAGAGGTAACCTGGTGACTCCTAAGATCATCTCGACGGATAGTCTCGGCGGCACCAACCCTCACAGGGATGCTCTCCGACAATTTCGCCGAAGCAAGGATTTCGACTCCAGTGATGACGGGCGACTGTCGCCCGCTGGCGTTTTGTACAGGTCGTCCCGCGGTTCTGGTTGCAGCACTCCGGACCGAAGAAGTGACGGGTACCTGAGCTCTGACCATGAAGACTCATCCTCAGTCGGTAAGGAACCCAGGCGGGCGTGCATCCGTGGCTATCCATGGTGTGTCTCTCACCTGTTCCGTTAATTGCACCTTTTCATGCATACTTCGTCAGTCTGATTTGAGGAAACATGCGTTTGACGTTTTCAGGTTAATTCAATTGTAGTTCTACATTAATACTGGGTGTGCAAATCAACACATTTATTGTCATGAGAGTTGGTGCTAATTAGCTGTTCAGCGTTGCTCAGCAAGACATCACTGAGTATTCTGATAGTTGCCTACGACACGTTGGATGGTGAGCTCTTATTCTTCATGGATGTACAAGTTTATTAAGTCTAGGGATGACTGACAGCTCGGGATGAGTTTCACGTCCTTACCTGGGCCAGTGCCGTGATATTCTACCGGGGAATGTGTGCAGTCACCGGCTGGTTCTCTCCTGTCAAATTCCAATGTAGGACTACACTGAGAAGTAACTGTTGACCTATGAACGTTACATGAAATTTATTTAAGTTTAATTATTTTACTGAAGGACCCTCAGTTACTTGTATTTGGCAACAATGTTCAGGGGAACTAACTAATGAGTGCAGAAAATATATCACCACTGGTGCTTGGTTTCTGAATGACAGCTGACATGGGCATAAAACCTGTGTGCTCCCCTGATTGTTTTACATTTAATTAGGGGAGTCTGCACACTCATAACCAAAACTGTCAAAGCGTTCCTTAAAGGGATTGTACTGCTGCTGTAAATACTTTGCTTTAAATAACTTTGCAGACCATGCCCCAGGAAGCATAAAACACTAGCCATGTAACAGCACAAGCAAACACATCCTCCATCTTAATCATCCAAGGGAGGCAACACCTGAGTGAATTACTCTATTGTTAAGAGGACACTGATTAAGTTGTGTATTGTGTTGTTGCTGGTAAGCCGTAAAGTTTACCAGGCACTGCTGAATTCACAGCAGGGGGACCAAAGACAATCAGGCACATTGTGACATTGTATTATGACATTTTGGAAACCCCAGCTTTGGGATGGGACGGTCTAAATGGGTGACCTGATTCAGTCCTTCACAGTGATGGGCATGGCACATGACATGACCAAAAAAGGAAGAAGGAAGGAAGAAGAAAACTACGGAATATGCACATTGGACATTTTTCATGCCACGTGTTTGTATGCCTGTGTCAGTAAGGTTTAAAAATCTCCACAAATCATTCATGCTGGTATCTTCTGAGGATGTTCTTTCTGTTCTGGTTCTAATGTGCAAAATGTGTAGGCACTGTGTCAGGATACAGAACAGTCCACTTTGATAGGAAAAATATCCAGTTTTCTTAGTGCTACAAAAACACTCTTCTGCTATTGATGAGCTCTATCACACTATATGGCTTATAGTGTGCTGTATAAATGCTAACTGACTGTGCCAGTTTGCAGCTGGCTCAGGTAAACTGTCCTTTTAACTGCAAGATAATTCTTACTTCGGTTTTGCTTATCCAAAAAAATGTTTTCTAAATGGGCTATTAGTTATTTGCGAAGAACTTAGAATCAGTGAGTTAAAGGAGACTGCTTCTCATCAAAGGGCAGGTGTAGGTTATCTTGAACATGTTTCGCGATAATCATTCTGTGAACACTGACACTTTCAAGCACCCGCAAAGCATGCTGTCAGCTGGAGTTGGTCTGATTCTTGTTATCAGGGTATGTCAGTTATGTGGATAAAATGGCAACCAGGAAACAGTTTGAATGCAGAGTGGGGGAGAGTTACTCATTACTCATTGTGTGAGTAGCGTTGCGTCATAAGGGCCCGTCTTTGTGCTCGCTCTGGGAAGGCTCTGGTTGCGGCGGTGAGTTTCTTAATGAATCGGCAGTCGCCGAGCTGTCGCTTATTTCATCAGAGAGAGCAAGCGTGAAGCGTTCTGTGATATTCGGGGTGTGCATTTGCGAAGGTGTGGTGTGTCCCAGCCGCCTCGGCCGCTGCCTGCTGCAAGAAGGAAGTGCGGGGGTCCGGGTTTGCAAAGCTCCGCCGGGCGCAGGTGCGAGTGTCCGGCGCGGCTTGGTTCAGCGCCACACGTGTCTGTTGCGCAAGCCTGCTTGGGACTGGAAAACATTTATTGCCTGTTGTATCTCGTGTTGCAGTTTTCTTTCGTTTCCAGTCCGATTTTCATTTGCTGTCAGAGCAAACATCGGCCTTTCCACGCCATCGCAATGTGCCTCCGTGAGCCACGTTTTTAGCAGGATTTGGCGTTTACGGTCCAAGGAAGCCGAGACAGGCGGGAAGACCAGAGGCATTGTCAGTGGAGAGGAACACGGTGTCCCCAGAGACACTGATGGCACAGAATGTGCAAGTAGTTTTTTTTAGAGGGCTTGGATAAAGTATCAAAATGAATTTTTGCTGGGTGGTTTGTAGGCCTCAGTGATACAGTGTTGCACTGAGAGGGGAATGGGAGTTTAGCTGGTGAGTTTGAAATCTAGCAAACGGTAGCTTATCTGTGGTACGTGCCTGTTTTATGACTTTCAAAAACTATTAACCTGTATCCTTGTGCCATTTCTACCATAAATCTTTTTGAATGTTCTCATTTTTTTGCATATCGCATTGAAACAGGAGGACTTGAGTTCCACTTCCCTGGGTACATTAGAAAGACCACTGGATTTAGATAAGACCTGTTTTTTTTTTTGGTCTCTCCTAAAAGAAGCACTTATACTTGGCTCACATTATTGGGAATAAGATTTTGATCGCAGTGTTTGTCAGTGCCAGCTCGGGCGGAACATCTGCTGGGACGTGATTTGGAGAGGGTCTTGAAGGACAGGATTGACCTGGAGGTCAGTGTTTTTAATTTGCCCGGCACCGTGGGGCCTGGTCCCACAGCATATGGCCCGCTAGGACAGATTGGCCCACGGCAACTTTGTGCTTAATCCTGCTTCACCCTGCCCTCCACCCGGCAGCTCTGAACAGACCATGTCAGAGTGTCAGTGGGCAAACAGTAACGGTTGGTCTATGAGCTTTGAAAGGAACACGTCCTTCCCTGCGCCGCTCGAACTGTCCAGCCACCAGCGTGGTCATCTGAACGCCCTGGGTCTTCCTTCTAATCCCTGCACCAATCAGCAGTTCTGCTTCCGCTTCAAATGGGAAGTGGGGTGTTACAGTGTGAAGGTGCAAGACAAGGGGAATTTTATCAGAGGTTCATACAGCTCTGTACTGAAGTGCTGAACCTGAACGCAGCAACAAAGTGCTCGCTTCCTTGTGAAGTACTGCGCTCTCACTTCACACACCTTGGGTGTGATCGCTGAATGTCAATTTTTTTCCATGATTTTTTTATGGGGTTCCCCTGTTTAACCACCCTCCAACAACCTGAAAAGATTTTTGCAGACATTTTGACATCAGTTTGAGGGAGATGTTGGTTACAGTACACACAGGTCACTCAAAGGTTGCACAATCTGCAGTTAATTGGTGGTGAAATTTCGTGATATTCAGGAACTGAGATCATGTGGGGGGGGGGGGGGCAGCTCTGGTTGATGATATGTTACAATATTTGAATAGTGGGGAATGTGAAAGTTTTCAGTGAAGTTATAATTCATTGCGTCAATGCCTTTCTCAGGATGTGTGAACAGCTGTCATATCACCAAGGTGACCAAGCAAGACTTAGTCATACTTCCTACACACATGGGAGTAGTGTATGTGTAAAATACGTTTGAAAACTTTCATGCATAACTGAATAGTTGGTCTTACTGACATCCTTGTTCAAAGGTTATATTACAGTTCACATACCGTCGGTGTGTAGAGTATGCTGGATATTCAGCAAAAGCAGCATCCCTCCCAGGATCTGAACCTGTGTCCGCCTGGCAGCTAATCCAGTTCCCTAACCACAAAGACATGGCGGCGGTATGTTAAGTATGCCTTGTGCGCTGGAGTAATTCTGTGACATCACGGGGGGAAAGCGATGCCGTTTGCCGCTCGGGAGCGCAGCCCACGGGGGCCTGCGCGGGGCTCCTGTGTCATCCCTCATTTGCAGATTCCCGATGGCAGATATGAGGCGTGCATGTGGGGACCTGCTCGTCTGCTGTGCGCTCAGAAATGCTGTGCGTGCCCGGGCCTGCAGAAGCCGCCCCCGAGAGAGCAAAACGGCAGGCTACGTGTGTCAGACTCAGCTGTGACGGCGTCTTGTTTCTGTTGCACCAGCCCTCTCGGGTGGGATTTCGAACCTGCGAGCGGCTTTTCAGTCGCGCTGCCAAGGCAACGCTGCAGATGGGTCCAAACTGACTACACCAAGGTCTTTTTTTTTTTTTTTTTTTGAACCATTGCATTTCTGCTGGTTCCTATCAGCTTTTGGTGCATCTGAGATTTTCTGATTTCGAGGAGAAACTCCACCTGCCAGCCTGTTTTGCTTATCTTAAAACGCTTTCACGTGGTTTGCCTTGTGCAGCCATGCGAGCTGTCAGTGATGGAATGGCGCATTTAATGAATTTGTGTAGCTTGATTGTTGTGACAGAATGCATTCCAAGAGTGTGAATTGCATTCTCAGGAAAGTTAAGTGGGCCAGTCCATCTCATCTCCAGTCAGTCTCCGGTTACCTGGGTTATTGAGTCAGATTGCAGAGTGTGTTGCCTTGACGACCCCTGCTGCACGACGCCAGGCCAAGGTAATGCTTGCACTGGTGTTCAGAGTGCAGAACAGCCTGCGAGCAGGAAGTGTGAGTGGTGGACGGCTTGCTGTTGCAGCCATGCACTCGAGCCCAGAGTTAGCATGCCACTGCTGAAAACAATCAAGCCTTTGCAGAGAGTGTTACCCTCCAGATTAGTTGTGGGATCTCAATGCAGCTGACACAGTTTTGTCGATGCAGGGGTTGCAAGGGGTTGATTTAATGCACCTTTGATGGCCAGTCCTGTGCAAACTTGGCAACACATTCAATCCCCCACATCAAAGCAGGCCTCTCACCTTTTTATCTTTTTTTGAAATTAGACTTCCTGTCACCGTAAGTTTCTCTCTGGTGATTCAGTAAACTCTGCAGCAATAGGATACATTTTGACCATTTCTGCTTGTTTGAGGGCCTGTGATGACACAGTGGTGGATGGATGAATTCGCGCTAAAGCCGTTCGAGTGATCGTGGCCCGAGATGGCCGAGTCTCCGTTCAGTGGTTTGAGGTTGAGGTAGGGCAAGCTTCAGGCCGTGTTGCTGCAAGTGAGACTTGCTAAGTGAATTCTGACATGTCTAGCACCTTTTTTCCACTCCTTATGTAAAGAATGGCACCCTGCAGATTGTGGTCTCTGCTGAGCAAGTGGGCAGAACATATGGAGAGCAGCAGCAAGGTCCCTACTCGCCCCTTCTCAGAAAGCCTTCATCTTACCTGATGTATTTACCAAGACCGGTCTCAGTTAATTCGAGGCAGACCAGAACCCCGCGAGCTCCTCACACGCGCTCAAACTGCTCTCCGCCGATGTTTGCTTTCCTTGCGCGCTTTCCTTCTCGTTGCAGATAAAGATCTCGGCCGCGTGTTTGCGATGGCTCTGCGACCTGGGTGGTCACGCGAGCGCCGGTCCGACTCGTTCGCTGCGCTTACCGAAGCTACAGCTGTTGCGGTGGCCGCTCGGCTTTTTCCAGGTGCGCTCCGCGGAGCGTGGCACCAGCCGGGCCCTGTCACCTGTGGGTTCCACCAGCAGGCACCAGTGCTTTCCCCGCTGAGATTACTGATGCCGGCCTTACAGGAAGCCGTAGTTTCATTAGTGAGAACTCATTAGCTGATTGTTGGGGTTGAGCCAGGGGTCAGGCCATTCTCCGGGTCCCGCTTTTGTTCAGGTTCTCCTCCCGATGTCCGATGCACTTCGAGGTCATGCTTACCTCGTCATGCCATGCTTCAATAAGGATAAGTAGATTCTATCTACAAACAAAGCAGTTTTACTCATTCTTCACAGTATTCATTATTTTGTTACTTTCCCAACAATGCCTAGTGGTTGTTGTTGTGCTTGTAATTTAACAGAACATAACACTAGTTTAAATGTATTACCCTGACTTAAACACAGAACCCACTTCTAGAGCAGGGCCTTAGTAATGTATGCACACAAAAATTAGACCACAAACTGCCATTGCTTCCAGTGCAGGTGCCGATCTTTGACGTCTTTTGTTGTAATCAATGCTTTACCTTATATGCAACATTATGAACAGCACTACCAAGGAGAAAACCTCAAGTACACAATCCTCAGTCACATTAATGATGCTGTCAGATGTGTTAAGCTCAGTCCTTTTCCAGTAACAGTAAACATTTCAAAATCTGTGTTTGGTGCCTACGAAATGGGTAGACTGCCAAAAGGCAAGAGTACAGATCAATATTTTAAAATTTCAAAATGTCATTTTTCAGAATGTTCCCTTAGTGCAGTAGTGTCCACATTACTTTGTTGGGTCATACTGAGCTCTGTGAACTACGCTTATTGATATGAACCCAAACTGAAATGCTTGTTAGACAGAATATTATGCTATATTAGTTTACACTACTGTTAAATACACCTCATGAAACAGTTTTTAACAATATGAAGAAGAGAAACCATTATATTAGGGATTCTGGAAATCAGCCAAGTCAAGAAAACAATTCTGTCTGTTCAGTTGCTGGCTGGTTAGCTAGGTTTGGTAATTCAGGGGCTGTAGTATAGTATGGAGCTGAATTTGGATGATTCCTGTTAAACCATTTGCATGTTACGTGCGATAACAGCTGTTAGAAGAGTTGCATAGAGAAGAGTGAAGGGTGCCATTGCGTGGTGTCGTAGCCATGCGTTTCATTCTGAGAAGGTGGCTGGAACAAAAGCTCAATGCGTGAAGGCGAGAGCATAGCTCCCAGCCAGCTCATTGTGCTGTCAAGCGTCAGCCTGCGGTAAGAAGCGTCGATGTGTAACGGCTCTCTGTGCGAAAGCTGCTGCTTCACCGCCAACCAAGAGCGTCTTTACCCTGTCACCTTGCAGGTCGCGTTAACATTTACCTGCAGCCCCACTGTTTCCACCTGCGAAAAGCGGAGAATAAGTTAGGATTCCAATTCCTGTAATTAGCATAAGTATATTGAACGAACTGATATCTTTATTGGCACGCTGTTTCGACACAATGTGCCATTAAATTCCTACACCACTGGGTTTGCCTCGAGCTGAAGTGATAGTGTTGTGTTAGAAACAAGAAATACTACAGATCCAATCTGGGCCTGGATATCAGAAGAAACAGGATTTCCTATGTCAAGCTTTCTGTGACAGGAAATTATGGTTTCTGGTCAGACAGATTTTAACTGTCACTTAACCACTTGCAGATTATTCATTTCTGATCACACCTTTCTCTGAGGAGATACAGTAATTGATGCTATTTAGGCCCCTCTGTGTTTAACAGAAAAGATTTAATATGTAGACTCCTGTAATGGAACACAACTTCCTGAATTTAAAAGCTTAATGTTTCAACTCCATTGCAGAAGTACTGCTTTGGGCACAGTGGTATTTTAGGCCTGCGTGTTGAACATTCCCATGAAATCAGCACACCAAATCTCTGTCCCGTCATGTTCTTTTTTTTTTTTTTCTTCCAACTAGACTTTTTGTAGCCGTTTAAGCATGCAGGAAGTGACTGCAGCTGATGTGGACTTGAAATTCCTGTGCCCTCGGTACAGTAGACATGGAGCACAAACAGTGCTTCATTGTGCAGGGTAAGTTTTGAGAGCCGCCCCGCCACCGCCACCACCCGTTCTGAAACCAGAGAACCTCAGCGAGCGGTGATTGGCTGCAGCCCTCCGGCTGCCATGGAAACCGCAGAGAGGTGCAGGATGTGCAGGGCAGTTGTGCGGTTTGAGTGAACCAGGTTGTGATTGTGTCTGTTTCACAAGGAATCCAGCTTTTGGTAAACTCTTAATCTCCTCTCAGGCCTCCTCACCTATGTGCACAGTATGAACAGCAATGAGTCTCTGACTGAGAAATACATATATATAGAGTATGTTTTCAATTAATTCATATATAGGTAAGTGCATGCAGGGAGGAAGTGTACTGTCTTTTTGAGGTTGCACCCCCCCGCCTTCCCCCAATGATGAAAGAAAGGAGGGACAGGTTATACTGCTGTGAGTATAAATGGCTGGACCTGGTGTAGCTGTGCAGCTTCTAATGAATTCAGCAGGAGTGTTTCAGTGTGTTTCCTGTAGAGTAGGATGTGCTTCAGCTCGTGAAGCCTTGCAGCGATCTGTGCTGGGAGATGCCACCTCAGCATGCCCACAGTACCTAACTGCTACCTACCAGTGCCCTGTATAACTGAAACCTTCATCCAAAATTATATTATATAATAATAATATCTAAAAAATAAAAAAAAAAACTGGTGTTAAAAGGTACATTTATCCGTTAGGCTCCACATCATGAGGTATGCTTCTATCAATTGCTTTTTGAGAGCTTTTTTAGGAGTGATGAGGACCAGATAATTAGCGCGGACGTACTTTGTCACAGGGAAAAACCCAGTGTAGTGTCACAGTTAATGCCCAGTGTGATTCTTGATTTGAATCACTGATGTGATACCAGCAAGAGAAAGTCTTCCATCTTTTGATATTTTGTGTAACCACCGAACACCCACTGGAATCTAGTAGAGAATGTAGGAGGAGGTGTAGAGACACAGCAGAGCTGCAGCCACCGATGACCGCTGCAGAACCTGGTGTTGATCTCATAATGCTGATGCTGATGATGATGAGTGCAGTGATGACGATGACGGCGAAGGTGCGAACGCCGATGGTGGTGGGGGCCGTGATAATGACAGCGACGGCAACAGTGCTAATAACGGTGATTTTGACGGTGGGGATGATGCTGGCGGTGATGGTGTTAACGAATATAGTGGCGGTGTCGAGGATGGCGGTGGTGGAAGATGATCGCGTGGTGGTGCTGAAGCTGGTGGCGATGTTGAGAGCGGCACTCGTGCTCGTGATCATTGTGATGTCGATGGTGAAAATGGTGGCGATAATTATTATGTTTATGGTGGCGATGGTGATGATAGTGGTGATGTTGATGATAATAATGGTGATGATGATATTATGTGGTGTGGTGGTAAGGAGCAAGGCTCGTAACTAATCGGTTGCTGGTTCGATTCCCCGCTGGGGGCATGTACCCTATGTAAAAAAGTTGTAACCGATGTGATACGCTCTGGATAAGAGCGCCTGCTAAATAACAGTAATGTAACGTCATGTAAGGTGATGATGACCTTCCCTCGCTGGTGGACTGACTGGGTGTTGCAGACGGAAAAGGCTAGTGGTGTGGTGTGAGGGACCTTGTCTCTGTCAAAGTCAGGTGTCACATTCTGACAAACAGGAAACCCGCTGCAGATGGAGATGCATCTTAAAGAGCCTTTTTCTGTTGAGGCTCACGGTAGCCTATTAATAGAGTTCTGCATATGACTTGTGCTGCTTTGTGTATAGGGGATATGCACTGACTGCACCTTAACGCTCAGTTGGCTCTCAATTAAAACCCGAGGGATATGCATTGCACTGTTAAAGTGACGAGTGAAAACTATGTATTTTCTTAAGCGGTGAATCAACTTCACTTACACAAACCATACATTTCTCAGCTTTGTCAGCTGCTACACTGTATAGACAAAAGTATTTGGCTACACCTGTTTTTCAGGGTTTGGGCTAGGCCCCTTATCTCCAGTGAAGGGCAATGTTAATGCTTCAGCATACCAAGACATTTTGGACAATGCTATGCTTCCAACTTTGTGGCAACAGTTTGGGGAAGGCCCTTTTTTACTCCAACATGACTGCCCCAGTGCACAAAGCAAGGACTATAAAGACATGGTTTGATGAGTTTGGTGTGGAAGAACTTGACTGGTCCACACAGAGCCCTGACCTCAACCCCATCGAGCACCTTTGGGATGAACTGGAACGGAGATTGCGAGCTAGGCCTTCTCGTCCAACATCAGTGCCTGACCTCATAAATGCTCTACAGAATGAACGGGCACAAATTCCCACAGAAACACTCCAAAATCTTATGGAAAGCCTTCCAAGAAGAGTGGAAGCTGTTATAGCTGCAAAAGGGGGACCAACTCCATATTAAAGTGTATGTACAGTGCTGGCCAAAAGTATTGGCACCCCTGCAATTCTGTCAGATAATGCTCAATTTCTCCCAGAAAATGATTGCAATTACAAATGTTTTGGTAGTAATATCTTCATTTATTTTGCTTGCAATGAAAAAACACAAAAGACAATGAAAAAAAAATTAAATCAATTATCATTTTACACAAAACTCCAAAAATGGACCGGACAAAAGTATTGGCACCCTGAGCCTAATACTTGGTAGCACAACCTTTGGACAAAATAACTGCGAACAACCGCTTCCGGTATCCATCAATGAGTTTCTTACAATGCTCTGCTGGAATTTTAGACCATTCTTCTTTGGCAAACTGCTCCAGCTCCCTGAGATTTGAAGGGTGCCTTCTCCAAACTGCCATTTTCAGATCTCTCCACAAGTGTTCTATGGGATTCAGGTCTGGACTCATTGCTGGCCACTTTAGAAGTCTCCAGTGCTTTCCCTCAAACCATTTTCTAGTGCTTTTTGAAGTGTGCTTTGGGTCATTGTCCTGCTGGAAGACCCATGACCTCTGAGGGAGACCCAGCTTTCTCACACTGGGCCCTACATTACGCTGCAAAATTTGTTGGTAGTCTTCAGACTTCATAATGCCATGCACACGGTCAAGCAGTCCAGTGCCAGAGGCAGCAAAGCAACCCCAAAACATCAGGGAACCTCCGCCATGTTTGACTGTGGGGGCCGTGTTCTTTTCTTTGAAGGCCTCGTTTTTTTTCCTGTAAACTCTATGTTGATGCCTTTTCCCAAAAAGCTCTACTTTTGTCTCATCTGACCAGAGAACATTCTTCCAAAATGTTTTTGGCTTTCTCAGGTAAGTTTTAGCAAACTCCAGCCTGGCTTTTTTATGTCTCTGGGTCAGAAGTGGAGTCTTCCTGGGTATCCTACCATAGAGTCCCTTTTCATTCAGACACCGACGGATAGTACGGGTTGACACTGTTGTACCCTCGGACTGCAGGACAGCTTGAACTTGTCTGGATGTTAGTCGAGGTTCTTTATCCACCATCCGCACAATCTTTCGTTGAAATCTCTTGTCAATTTTTCTTTTCCGTCCACATCTAGGGAGGTTAGCCACAGTGCCATGGGCTTTAAACCTATTGATGACACTGCGCACGGTAGACACAGGAACATTCAGGTCTTTGGAGATGGACTTGTAGCCTTGAGATTGCCCATGCTTCCTCACAATTTTGCTTCTCAAGTCCTCAGACAGTTCTTTGGTCTTCTTTCTTTTCTCCATACTCAATGTGGTACACACAAGGACACAGGACAGAGGTTGAGTCAACTTTAATCCATTTTAACTGGCTGCAAGTGTGATTTAGTGATTGCCACCACCTGTTATGTGTCACAGGTAAGTAACAGGTGCTGTTAATTACACAAATTAGAGAAGCATCACATGATTTTTCAAAGGGTGCCAATACTTTTGTCCGGCCCATTTTTGGAGTTTTGTGTAAATTGATACTTGATTTGACTTTTTTTTCTTTCTCTTTTGTGTTTTTTTATTGCAAGCAAAATAAATGAAGATATTACTACCAAAACATTTGTAATTGCAATCATTTTCTGGGAGAAATTGAGCATTATCTGACAGAATTGCAGGGGTGCCAATACTTTTGGCCAGCACTGTATTTGAATACAATGTCATTACAATGTAATGGTCAGGCGTCCAAATACTTTTGTCCATATAGTGTATCTTGAATGCTGCAGAGAACTGGCCACTGTAAAGCTGTGAGCGTGCCGGCCTACACCGCTGTCACACACCCCTGCATCTACCTCACACGCAGAGACAGAGCTGTTACTATGTACGTTTGCGCAGCGCTTCGTAGGGCAGGTTTTATTTGGAACTAGATACACACAGGCTAGTTCAGTTGTTGCAGTGGCAGCAGTGCTTTACTGTGTCCCCACCGGTGGCCAGGCGGGTAGCTGAAGGAGTGTTTGTTTGGAGACGCCGGTCTCAGTTTGACCCCCACCTTGCGCGTAAGTTCCGTCTTTCAGACACACTCGTCGGTGTGTCATTGACAGAGGTGGATCCCACTCATTTGTGGCTCGAGGCCCAGCATCCTCTGAAAGCGGAAGCGCTGCGTGTCTGGGAAACCGCACGCCTTTGCACCCCTGCCCCTGCAGCCGCCACGCCGTCATCTCAGGCGCTCATAACTGCCTCAGCGGGACTCAGAGTCCCCGGGAAGCAAGACCCTAAAAAGCCCCCTCTGAAATTTTCCGTCAGAAAGACATCCCCCCCCCCACCACACCACTACCACCTTTCTGAATCACTCTGGGGCGTCACCGTGACGATTCTCAGGCCCTTTTGTGGGACAGGCCGCACGTGGTGAGAGTGACTGTCTCCTTCAGTAACCAGGAGACACACTGGGACCACGCTCTTCTGCCCACTCTTTACTGAAGGCACAACAGCCCAAAGCCTGACTCACTCTCAGCTGACAAATCAAAGCCTTTGTGTGCGCACTAATGCTCTCGGATGATTGCTCAGTCCTCTCCTGCTATTAAAAGCTTGTTAAGTTCCTTTTCCTGCATGTTGTGAGGAAATGAGGAACTTGAACACAAACATTGAACTTTTAATGTATAATAGCACCTTTGTCGTTGTTGTGATAAATACACCATTTTCTGGTCATGTAAAACTGGATGAATGAGTAGTTTTGTATTAAAAACACAAATTGAAATATTTGAAAGTTCTCTTGTGGTAATTATTTATAGATTTAACATTTGGCATTCAGTTAGGTGGGTTTTTGTAACTGTTCTTATTGGGCTCAGAACTGTCCTTGTGTGTGGTTCTAAATATAATGCCCTCTTGTGGACAGACCCTGTAACTGCCTTCACAAACAGTAATAGGTACAGCTTTTATTTTGTTTGAGTAAATGCACAACTCAGTCGGTGAAAATCAAATTGTAATAGCTGGAGTTGGAAACTCTGGGTAGTCCCATTTTCTGGGAAGTTCCAGTTTCCGTGACTCCAGCTTGTTTGTAACCTTTTCACAAATGCGTAACTGTGTTGTGACCGTGACCCCAGAGCGTCTGTGCGTCGGCGTGGCAACTGCCATGAAAATGGGGCCATTGATGAGCGTAGTGTGGGTGGGCTGTTAGAGTGTGACTCTTCCCTTTTACACAGTCCAGGTCAGGGTGATTCACAGCTGCTTCTCCAGAGGCTCTGAGGTCAGACACTCCAAACTCTCACCCGTGTGGGAGGCAGGTGAACCACAAACCCATCCAATCAAAGGGTCCAACGAGCCCTCAGCCCCACCAACCCAGCGGCCTCACAGGTCGTGCTCACTCGTCATCGGTGACCTCGGACCCGAATCCAGATGAGAGCCTGAATTCATTGATTTTCTTTGTGATAGTATCTTGAGGTTATTGTTATACTCTTAGCGGAGAAAAAAAAACAAATGACAAGTTTTCAGATGAGCGTGGAGGCCTTTCCTGTTGGCACGTGGTTTGATACTCTGAAAGTGTGTTGACATATCCTCCCTAAGGTGTGTGTGTGTATTTTTTGGATTCGTAGAGCCTGTCTGTGATGTCACGTGGCTCGCCCCCCTTCTCCTCGCGTTGCGTCTGGGTGACAGGCAGGGGATTAGATGGGAGTACTTTCCATCAGTAATGAGCTGTGAAAGTCGCGCTGGGTCTTTAAACTTCTCACGCGGCTCTATGACTGGAGTGTCGAAAATGACATTCTTCACCGTCTTTGCGCTTTAATCACGTTGGATTGTGGGCTTATGCGAGCCGCTTGAGGATTCTCAGATATGTACAACTGAGCAAGGCTCCATCACACCACGTTCAAAGCACAGAGAAATAATAACTTTGGGTGAACCAATCAAAAGTCTACAGATCTGCCTTTTAAGAACCACTTACTTTGGTTATTTGCTGAGTCCACCTAAATACTTTCCCAGGCTTTCTTGTGTTCAGCGACCTTATCCAGAAAACCTGAAATACGTTTTGTGTGCCATTCCGATATATGTTTGAAATTGTTTCATCATAGTGAAAACTATTATCACTTTCCAGAGAACCCTGGACAGTACTCTTGTCATTTATCAGATGCTGTCATCCAGAGCTGCTTACAAAGTGCATATAATAAAGTGGCATGAAAAGTTTCACAAACAGGATACCTCTAACGGCATATGAGCAAGCGTCAGTGCCAGGCATAGGGCTGAGATCGCAAGTGCGTGCCTAGATCAACATGTTGAACAAGAGCAAGCTAATGCAGGACAACAGAGGGACTGTACCATTCCAAATACAGCGTACCCTGAAGTAAACCTCTGCATGAATAATTACACTTAATTCTGAAATGCACTTCAACATATATAATTACATGCAAGGGGATTGAAAGATCTCGGGCCGCGAGGAAGGAGCTGCAGTAGTCTAGATGGGAGAGAACCGGGGCTTGGACGAGACATCAAGTTGACGAGGTGGTGAGGAAGGTGCAGATTCTTCTGAGGCTGTATAGGAAGAATTTACCGGTCCTACTGACTCTGCTGTAAGGCTTTAGCAATGTTAAAGACTATATTCAGTGAAATGACATCAACCAATCTCTCCTTGCAGCTTTAGAACTAACGCTGTAAATATGGCATGAATTGAAAAGTCCACCAATGGTGGATTTGCTCTGAGAGTCACTGAGAGAGTGCAAACATTCTGTTATGCTGTGGTACGCAAACCCCTCCCAGCTAAACAAATTCAGCTTTCAGAAAACCATATGTGAAAGAAAGGAACTTATGTTAGGGCAAAGGAAAGACCCACCCTGTAGAGCAAACACCTCGGCCTCTTTCTCGTGACATTTCACCAACCATGTTAGGATGGTAGCAGCTTCTTATGAACACTGCGCTAGCCTCAAAGCTGTTCAGTGTTTGCTGAGGTGATTTAGATTAGGTGTTGCATCATCAAATGTTTGCTATTGCTATCTGACACAGTGGGACGGCAGTTTAGCATAGTGTAGCATAGTGGTTAAGGAGCAGGACTCGTAACCGAAAGGTTGCCGGTTCGATCCCCACTGGGACACTGCTGCTGTATTCTTGGGCAAGGTACTTAGACCCACAGTTGCCTCAGTAAATATCAAGCTGTATAAATAAATAACATTGTTTAAAAAACTGTAATTGATGTAAGTCGCTCTGGATAAGCGCGTCTGCTAAATGCCAATGATGTAATGTAATCTCATATGTATTGTTAGTCGTTCTTTAGTACTTCAGAAGAACTTTTCCAGATGGATGGCCATGTCCTGACAGCGTATACCATTGTAGTGTATTTGTGTAGTGTAATCACACATGTGCTGTCTGTAACAACACCAAGATACCTTCGTAACGCTGATTTGTTTGGCGGTCTATTTTGGTCTATTTGACCTTACTTTGACCATTTTCCAGCTGTAATTAGGGCCATCGAGAACACTTTCAGAAAGGAAGGGTGGAGTGTGTTTACTGGTGAGCGCTTTTACAAGGATGCACAGGCCCTGATGGATCCATCAGCTGTACAGTATTAACTAACACACAGCATTGTGTTTTCACCTGAGCTGCCCTTCTCCATCAGGAACCTTGAGAAAGGCGTGCTAAAAGATCGGCCAGCAGAGGGCAGTACAGTTTCTTTTATTTGATAAAAAAGGTGCCAAATACATGTCGGTACAATACCAGAGCACTGCCGGTCTTCTCACGAATGTCTCGCTTATGGAGAGACAGTTAACCGGGGTGGAGCCTTCAGTTCAGGGTGACAAATGGAACTCAATCCAGGAGGGTGAAGAATGCGCCTAGGGTCACTGTATGATTTATACTTCCTGAAAGCAATTTCACTGGTGGCAGGTGGATATTCTCTCGCAGGGTGTACGGGTATAGAGCCATTTGTCTCGTTTCAGGATCATAGCAGTACTGGAACAGCAGCCGTGATTGATACAAGTACTTACTAAACCTACAGACCTATTATGCGAAGTGGTGATCTTACTGTGAAAGTATTCATGAATGTCACAGAAAGCATTAATATTTTCATTAAATTAGTAAATGGAGCAGGTCTGGTGTGGGCTGTTTTGAATGGGAGTTTGTTGCCTGGATTCACAGTGGTGACGCTCATAGGGGGCAAACATTGGTTTTATGCAGACAGCAGTGAGAAGGCAAACAGCGTTAATATGTTATGAGGGTGCTGTGGTGAGGAGGGAGGAGGGTGAGCTCTGTGTGAACAGCGCTCTGTGTGCGTTGAGGTTTCGCCCTGGCCTTTTCCTTTCCGTAACCCGGCTCCACCCCCTCCGCCGTCAGGCGCCGCATCTGACCTCGATAGATCAAAGGGAGTTCAGCTGGCACCTAATGCACACAGACAGAGCTGTGTGCCGCACGCACACGCGCGAAACGCAGAACCGCCACATGACCGCGTGCGCTCTCTGTGTCTCTCTCTCTCACACACACACACACACACACACACACACACACACACACACACAGCTCCCCCCCCCCCGGTCCCTGTGCTTCAACCGTGCGCGAGGTGGCGGAAATGACGGGCATGCCCTCTGGCTCCCCCAGCCCCTTCCCCCCCTCACGGCCCGTGGCACTGTCTGAAGAAGGCCCCGACGGGTTGGTTCACCTCAGCCAATCGGCCGTTAGAGGAAGTCTCTGTGGTTAATTGGCTGGTGATAAAAAGGGGTTTGGGTGGAGCTCTTCTGCAGACACCACACCAGACTGGGGGGGGTGGGGGGGGGGGGATTCCAGCTGCTCCCATAAGGCAGAGGGGACATGGACCCATGTGAGTGACAGCACCATCGTTATTAGCGTGTAGCGCGTGTGAGGATGGGCAGCTGTGCTGAGCGTGGGGCAGGTCTGTGTGTTTGTGAATGGTGAGGGCCAGGCCGGGGGAGCGAGGATCAGAGAAAGGAGCGGTGATTTTTCGCCTCCCTGTTGGCTGCACCCGGCAAGGGCTGGAGCTGTCGCTTTTAATTAGCGCTGTCCTGTCCCTCTGCTCAGCCTCTGCGACAGGGCCAGGGGTTCACCTCCCAGCCGCCCCTGCAAATCTGTCTCCTTCATCCCCACCACCACCACCAATTACTGCCCTGCCTGCCTCTCAGACACGCTGCGCTGACTCAGAAACGGCCCTCCCTCCGATTCCCCACAAGAAACAAAGCTGCCCTTGATGTTCCGAAAGAACGGAGTAGATATTGCAATGAACCGCGCTAGCCAAATGGAAAGTGGCACTTATGATACGATAATATGGTGAAGGTAGAGTGTAAGCTGATGTCAGGCCACAGTGCCAGGCTGCCGCGGCTCTGTGATTGGCTCTGCTCCTGGAAGCACTGGCCTATCACCACAGGTCTTTTCCCCTGCTCCATCCTCCTTTCAGCTCTGCCTGTCAGCCTCGGCTCTGCTGTAGTAACTTAGTGCAATTCAGCTCAGTTCAGCCCAATTCAGCTCAATTAAGCTCAGCTCATTTCGCCTTATTTCAGTTCATTTCAGTTTGTTTCAGCACAAATCAGCTCACTTGAAGTAAATTCAGTTAAATTCCATTCAGGTCATCTCAGTTTAACTCAATTCAACTCAGTTCGGCTCAGTTCAATTCCATGGTGCTTTATTGGCACGAGCAAGCAAATTCCGTGCTGTCCAAACAGTAATGTGAGCAAACGCATAAAGCAATCATAAAACAGCTATACAGAGCAAGACAAGTGAAAACTACTACAAGGTGTAGCACACAACGAAGGTTGCATGATTATTGTTGCTGTTAATAGAAGTAATAAAGTGAACAAGTAGGAGTATTATTATTTTTAGTTCTTTCAGTGTTATGTTGTTGTTTATTTCTCTCCATACACTGAGTGACTGAGTGAGTGTATGTAGTGGGTCTGCAGTCACGGGAGGGAGGCTGCTTCACGCTGTGTGATCCGTTACGAATGGCTCTCGCTGCCTGAGGCTGACATGGGAAGCCCTGCGAATCCTCTTTGTGCGTCACAGCCAGAGGTCCGTGTATCCGGCGGTCGCTGAGGAGGTACCGCGCGAAAACAGGGAAATGAGAGCGGCTTCCCCCGGAACGTCGGGCCCACGCGGAGGGTCTCCGCTCTGCGTGCAGCAGGAGCGCGTCCATTCCGCTCCGCTCCTCCCGGTGACGCGGCCAGCCATGTGGAAGAGGACAAGGACCTCCTGCGTGTCTGCTCTCACCCCCCACAGCCCCCTCAGTCTCAACCCCCACAGCCCCCTCAGTCTCACCCCCCACAGCCCCCACAGCCCCCTCAGTCTCACCCCCCACACCCCCCACAGCCCCCTCAGTCTCACCCCCCACAGCCCCCTCAGTCTCACCCCCCACAGCCCCCTCAGTCTCACCCCCCACAGCCCCCTCAGTCTCACCCCCCACACCCCCCACAGCCCCCTCAGTCTCACCCCCCACACCCCCCACAGCCCCCTCAGTCTCACCCCCCGACAGCCCCCTCAGTCTCACCCCCCACAGCCCCCTCAGTCTCACCCCCCACAGCCCCCCTCAGTCTCACCCCCCACACCCCCCACAGCCCCCTCAGTCTCACCCCCCACAGCCCCCCTCAGTCTCACCCCCCACAGCCCCCTCAGTCTCACCCCCCACAGCCCCCCTCAGTCTCACCCCCCACAGCCCCCACAGCCCCCTCAGTCTCACCCCCCGACAGCCCCCCTCACTGCCAGAGCGGATGCTCGCCAACCAGAGACGGGCGAATGTTAGGGGGGGAAGGGGATGCCCTGGCACTGAAACGCCCGAGGAGGATGTCTGTGACAACACAAGGACAAGGAGGCGGAGGAGGAGGAGAAGTGGTGGGAGATTGTGGGGAGGGGGAGTGTTGTTGTGGGGGTTGGGGGTGAGTTCACTGGAGGAACAGTGCTGCTGAAGGGGAGGGGTGGGGGCGGGTGCTGGAAAATAGACAAGCAGACCTCCAGGGGGACACTCCAACTGAGAGGGGGGGGAAGGGGGTGGGGTCCAGGGGTTTCTGGGCAGAGCAGAGCAGAGAGGAGAGCTCTCATTGGTCAGTGCAGTGCAGACACACAGGCCTCTCCCCGTGCTGTTGTAGACCACACTCTCCTTACCGCTTAGCCAGGAGCAGCCGCTGAGAGGCAGGGCAGCACTTTCCTGTCTTTAATTATGCAGCACCACGGGCTTCTGTGGGGGCTGCCTGAACCGTGGGCTCCGGCTCCATCGTTTCTCTGCCCGTAACCATAACCGGGCCAAACGTGTGCTTACGTTCCATTTTGCCCTATCCATAGTGTGCAGTCAGTGTTCAGCCCTGACCGCACAGTTGAGTTCATCTCCCTCGGCAGAATGATGTAGAGGTTTCCCTGCCGACGTCAGCACTCTCTGCATAAACTGGCCCGTGAGGGGGGAGTAATCTCTCACGGTCCACTGGGGTGCTAAAGAGTGCTCTCTGTAGCTTGAGAGCACTGTGTCTACCTGTCTCCACATCCATATGTTCCAATAAACCTTGATTGGCGATTGAGGTTCTGTCTCTGGCTGGTTCCTGATTCTCCTCACTCACCGAAGCTCCTGGGGTGAAGTTCTGCCCTATCACACTCCCCGAGAGCTTCTGTGCGTCTCATCTTTTTACCACCATGTTGAATTCCATGGTTTGTTCCGGGCTACGTCAGCAGGAAGGCGAAATGAAACAAACTGATGTTTGTTCGGTCCCCGGGGTGCATCCAGCCAAAGACCAGGAGCTGTCAGAGAGCACACGCGCCCAACATGAAAGCATCAAAACTCATTCCTGTCCCTCTGGTCTTTCTGAAGGACCTATGGAACACTGCTGTTTCCTTTCTGTGACAGACATGCCACCGAGACATGGAGATGTTCAGCTGAGTAGCTGAGTTGACAAAAGCATTTTAAAGCCTCCCTCATTGGTATGCAGAGGCAGGGAAATGTAGGAGTGGAGGGGGGAAATGTGTTACTGGGTTTTTCTCATTACGGAGGGAACATATTGTGATAAATTCTAAAGTTGCACCATTGGTTAACAGTGATGATGGGAGTGACAAAAAAAAATGTACAAAAAAAAGGTTTTCCTGCACTGAGTTGCTCTCCCTGTGAAAACATCTTTCCTATGTAACAGCATGATTATCTGCATAGAGTTAGCATGTATGTGTGTGTGGGTGTGTGTGTATCTATGTATGTATACATGAATGTACACTTTCATTGAGGCAGGAGGCTGTCCCAGAGCATGTCACGTGACCCCCTCATCAGTAGAGATGTAGCACTGCTCAGGTAGCACCGCTCTGGAGCTGCTCAGCTGTGCCTGCTTCTCCCAGGCAGCAGAGGAGGGCGAACAGCTCCCGGGTCAGACGCAGTCCCTGCACTGGTCCTGGGGGAGGTACAGCCTATCGGAGGACACTTCGCAGCTGCTGTTTCTCTGCCCGCGGTGCGGACAGCGGGGGTCACAGGGGGACAGATGGTGCCGGCAACAGCGAACCCCCCGCCGGCCTGGACCCGGGGAAAAACAATCCCTCCCCTGCGCTCGGCCACCGCTCACGACCTCTGACCTCCGACCCCAGCGGAGCAGGGCCTGCCTCTCACGCTCAGTATGAGGCCTGCTGACATTTAAGGGCCGGCCTCGCTTCTGACCCCTAAAGGGCTGCTTTTATAACCGGTAGTAAAAAAAGCATCGGCTCCAAAGGCAGTGAGAGGAGGAGAACAGGCAGACAGCGGGTTGGACAGCATATCCTCACACCGAGCGAGACCAGCCCTGCTGATTCACGCTGATAAACAGCCGTCACCTGTGAGCAGCGCTGTACAGCTGCCAGACACAGACCACACAGCAGCCATAAGACTCGCCAGCCTTCCGTGCCAAACAGTGTTTTTTTTTTAAAATATAGAGTTGGACTGCATTATGGTTAATGCTTCCCTACACACTGGCCCTAGCTGTGGCCGTGCTGGACACCCTCTTCTGTGCAGTAGCCCTGCTTGGTGCAGGTTCTGTCCTGCTGTCTCTCAGTGTGGTAGGCCTCCATTCGGAGACCTGGGGGATGGACCCACAGACCCAACCTGACGCGAGACTCATTCCGGTGTTGTGTTTAAGCGGGCATGTAAGGGAAGCCTGGTCAAACGCAGGCACTGAGGAGTGCACCTAGTCTCTCTTGTCTGGAGAGCCTCTCCCTGCTGGATGCCTCCGGCACAGCTGTCCCCGGAGACGCTTCTCACAGGCTGCCTCGTCACGTGGCGTCTTTATTCTTCTAAGGCTGCCCCTGCAGCCTGGTGTGTTTTTGAAATTGAATGTACCTCATCCTGTTGGGTGGGCGGGTTGGAAAGAGCAGAGCAGGCTGGGACGGCGAGGCGGGGCGTCGTTTGCGCACGGCGTCGGCGGGCGGCAGAGCGCCTCATTACCTCACCGCGCGCGTGCCGCGGCCGCTTGACGTCTACGACAGCCCTTCTGAAGAATCTCTCGCCCCGAGAAATCGCGGCTCCCGCCTCTGAGCGCCATCTCCGAGCGCCGTCTCGTGCCTTTGTAATGATGGCTGTCTGTCGCGCCGCCCAGAGACGGCAGCGGTCTTTTATTGCACACCGTGAGTGAATTCTTCACGGTGATGGGTTTGAGGCACGTGTGTGTGTACGTATACAGTCATGTATTTACTTCTGTCTCTGATGCTCAGCCCATAGGCATGTGTCAAGGCGCAGCAAGCCTTCGGAGGATACGCCACCTCCGCCGTGAAATCTGTCTGCATCCGTTCAAACCCCCCCAGGAGCACCGCTCTCTGTTCCTGGCTGTGACGTCGACAAGTCATGATCCTGTCCCAGATTCCAAACAAAGGATGGTTTGAACTCGATGTGTTTTTTTTCCCCCCCTTCAGAAATCTATTTTTGATGAAGCGCCACTTCTGAAGTGAACTGTGAACTGATGCCCCTTTGTTTCCGCCTCGATTTCCATCTGCTTGTGTGTGTGCGTGAGTGTGCGGATGCGTGCATGTGTGTGTGTGTGTGTGTGTGTGTTTGTGTGTGAGAGAGTGTGTGAGAGACAGTCTAAATTCGGCACTGTAATCATTCAGCGTGTACATCTGTATTTCAACCCTATATTACCCCAGAGCCCTCCCCCCATTCAACCGACATGTGCGCGCACACACACACACACACACACACGCACACGCGCACACACTTATGAGCCCCTCTCCAAATTAGGCAACAGGGGTTTATGAATCAATCTGCTGACACGACCTTGGGGAAGATTAGTATTTTCTGTATGTGTTTGCACACAGGCCCGCCGGCCGCTCTCTCCAGCTGACGCGTTAAGTGCAGTTTTTGTCAGTGGACAAAGCGGGGGTGCCATGGAGCAGTGTCTGCGCGCTTTGGGGGAGGTCCTGAGCGCTTTTGTGCCCTAATTGAAGTTGTTCTGCTTTAGTTATCTCCACCCATGTTTCCCCCATCTTAAACACAAAGGGGATGGTAGGGGGTAGGGGGTGGGGGGTTAGGATTGGAGGGGGAGAGGTGTTGTCACTGACAGTGAGGCGCATGAATTTTAGATTTTTTTTTTTTTTTGTCACAGACTCCTGCTGTTAATTGGCATCTTTATCATGAAGAGGGGTGGGGGTGGTGAACATTGGTCTCTGAGTAATATATTCATGGTCTTGCTTGTCTGATCTGCTGCTCTGTAGGGTCTGAAAAGCAGAAATGCAGGGACTAATTGAAACATCTTTGTGAACCACATAGTGGAAGGTAGAACAGAAACTGACCCAAAGATAGATACTGAAGATATTATTTACATCTACGCCCTGCAGTGTATACGCTTTACATTCAATCAGAAATAATTATTGTCATTTTTTGTGGAGCCGGTTAATAGTGTGGGATTGCTTTGTTAATTTACTGCTGTTTGGGTGGCGACCTGCGTTTGGGCCATCGGGGAGCTGTATGTCGTAGCAGGTCGTTAATCTCCCGCTGTCACGGGCAGCACTGGCTGAGGGATGTCCCCTCTCTGTGTGAGTGCCATTCCCCCGGTCAGTCAGTCCAGCCTGCTGTTTTTTCCGCAGCAGCCCCATCGATTGGGCCTCCCTAATTTACAGCCTGTGTCTCCGTCCCCTGTCTGATGTTGTCTCCATGTCCCGTCCCATCCCCCCCCACCTGCACTGCACGTTCCTCCAAGTGCTCCCCGTCATCAGATCTCATGCCTGTCGCCTTTTTTATGTCCGGGGAAAGGAAAGGAGACCCTGTCGTATCCAAGGGCTCCCTTTGGGCGGGTCGCGCTGTCTGCTGTGGGACCCTCAGCCAACAGTGGGGGGCAGGGTCCGTCTGAGATGATTCTCTCTGAGAGCCCCGCCTTGCGCACGCTCCAGAAGCTCAGCCTATCGCACGTCCGCGGTCATTGAGGAACGTGAGCATGTGTAAAAAGGGGTCTCTCTGTGAGAAGGCGAGGCTTGCTCTCTCAGCTCCTCACACTTCTCCTGTGTTTACTCTCTGCACATTGGGCCATTTTCAAAAGACTTACAAGGCACTCCCTACTTTCCCGCCTCAGGAAGCTGTTTTTTTTGTAGAGGCAGAGTCGAAAGAATTAATGGTTTTGCTTGTTAAAGGACAAGCCCCCGTTTTCACGACACGGGGGGCTGTATTTGCTCAGAACGTCGCATCGCAGCTGTAATGATTAGCCTGTGATAACATTTACATTGCGTTACACTTTATTCATTTGGCAGACAGCAAATGCAGCTGTGATTGGAGAAGGTTCATCCATTCAGGGACAGATTGCGCTTTTGGGTAAGGCTGGCTAAAACGAATGGAGCAGATCTGTCAGCCAATGGAGGGATTCTGTATCTCAGGTTGTTTTTCTCCTGTGGTAGGTGTTCCCGGGAGGGGGGAGTGGGGCTGGGGGAGGGAGGGGGGGTGCCAGCGAGGTGGACATGGCTCATTACCCCGTGTATCGGGGAGCGGGAGAGACAGGCGGTCCCCCATCTGTCACAGCCTTGATCACTCCTCCTCTTCCCTCTCCAGCTAGCATTCTCCCACTCTCCCATGCTCGCTCTTTCTCTCTCTCTTCGGCTCCCGTCTCGTTCCTCTTTTACCCTCTCCCTGCCTCCTGTGTTCCGTCCCTCCCGTCTCCCGTCTCGTTGCTCATCTCCCCATCTCCTCTCCCTCTCCCCCATTGCCTTCCTCTTCTCCCTCTTTCCCTCTGTCTCCCTGTTCTCCCCGCTCCACTCCGTAGCAGAGATGGCCCTGGCCGCCTCCCTGCCTCCTGCCTCCGGCTGCACACACACTGAAACATGAACTAATTCCCTTTGTTTGTGTCTCCGGCACACGCTTGCTCCCCTCTGCTGGGGCTACTCCTCTCTCCTCTCCTCTCCGCCCACTTGTCTGTTCCGAATGTGCATGTAAAGGTCTGCCCTCTCAGCACCCATCAGTGACTCGGTAACGTGTCATTACCGCTTTGAAAAGGAGAGGCTTCAGCACGGCTCAACAAAGCACTTCCGCTGGGGGGGGAAAACAAGTGGAGTGTCTTATTTGCGGACGCACAGGAACACATTAGCTGGGAGGCAGCCTATTAAAGCAGAGCGATGCCTCTCTGGAGAGAGCCGCTAATGCAGCCCCCGATGTGAGAGAGAGAGAGAGAGGGAGAGAGAGAGAGAGAGAGAGAGAGAGGGAGGGAGAGAGAGGGAGAGAGAGAGAGAGAGAGAGAGAGAGAGGGAGGGAGAGAGAGGGAGGGAGAGAGAGGGAGGGAGAGAGAGAGAGAGAGAGAGAGAGAGAGAGAGGGAGAGAGAGGGAGAGAGAGAGAGGGAGAGAGAGAGAGAGAGAGAGAGAGAGAGAGAGAGAGAGAGAGAGAGAGAGGGAGAGAGGGAGAGAGGGAGAGAGAGAGGGAGAGAGGGAGAGAGGGAGAGAGAGAGAGAGAGAGAGGGGGAGAGAGAGAGAGAGGGAGAGGGAGAGAGCAAGCGAGAACAAGTGAGAACAAGTGAGGGGGGAGAGAGGGGGGGAGAGAGAGAGAGAGAGAGAGAGAGAGAGAGAGAGAGAGAGGGAGAAAGGCGGCCAAACGGAGATCACTCGTGAGCTTGGAGAAGCATCCTCTTGGTTCTTCTGTTTTGTCTCCTCTTGGTATTTTCGATACGTCCTCGCGTCAAGTGTAGAGAAGCAGGAAAAAGCCACGGGGGGGGTTCACATATTCAGGACCGAAGAGAGGTAGAGAGCGCGAGAGAGAGGGAGCGAGGAGGAGGAGGAGGAGGAGGAGGGCTGGCGATCGAGAGTGCGCGAGAGAGAGAGACAGCTTTCCCTGCCTTAGCAACGGTTGGCTGTGCTTGGCTCCAGCCCCTCGTCGCCTGGCTGATCGTGTTGTGGGTCCGTCTGTGAGAGGCCGGGGGGGGTCCTCAGGGTTCCTGCCGATTTGCTCTCTCCGAGCCCCTCGCTCCGCCGGTTACCCTTCTCTCCGGGGTCCTTTGTGCTCTGAGATGAGTGCTGCCTTTCAGCGCTGAAAAGAAAAGAGGAGAAGGAAGGAAGCGAGAGAGCGTGAGAGAGAGAGAGGGAGGGGAGGGGGGAAAAAAGGAAAGTGTTTGGAAGAGCGTCTGTCAGCGGATTGGGAGCAGTATGGAGCACCTGAGCACCCGGGGCCTTCCCAGGCTGTCTTGGATAGACACGCTCTACAGCAGTACGTATCCTTCCCTCTCTCTGCCTCCACACACACACACACACACACACACACACACACACACACACACACACACGCCACTCCCGCCGCATGGCTGGCCGTGTTTGTCACGGCAGCGGGAGAGCCATGCTCACCATCAGCATCCCTCTCTGTGTGATTAGCGGCCAGTAACGCCGTGTGATTGATCTCTGAGGCAGAGCGTCAGGGTCTGTGTTTCCCCACACCGACACGGCGCTCCCACCTCCAAAAATCCGATTTCGGAAACGAAGCCGGGGCTGAGTGGCCGAGCGTGTGCGCTTGCGTGCTCCGTGGGCGTCTCTTTAAGCAGGAATTATCGCACTCCTCGCATGGCCGAAAGCATCCAGTTTCCTCCTCCAGATAGAGAAACTCATTTGTACATATTGAGCACTGTTTCTATCTGACTGGCAACAGAGCACAGGAATGTAGGCATTATTGCAACATGGAAGCAAAGCTTTTAGTCAGGTCTCTGTTGAGCACTGATCCCTGTGATATTGAGGGCACTGTGCAGTTTAATATGTAATTCAGTATTTGGGCTGAATTTGTTTTATTTTGGGCTAATTAGATTTTTTGGTTTGTAATATTTGGGCAGTTAACATTAAATGCTTTGTAGGTTGGTCAGGATAAGTGCACCTCCTGAGTGACACTAAGCAATTGTGTACGTGTAAGAGGAAATGTGTTTTGTCAGATGTGATTGAGAGAGAGGATGAAATGACTTGTTTACATGGCATTTCCCAGGACTTTGCTGCCTGCTTATGTAAACAGCTTTGTAGAACTGCAGATTGTGACACCGCAAGATCATCAGCACAGGGACAGAACAGCATGTGGAGAACTGGGGTGTACACACACACACACACACAAATGCCCCCTTCCTCCCCCCCATGGAGTGGTTTGGGAGGGGACGTGGGTGAAGTAATCCCGTCCCGGAGTGCGAGGCTCTCCCGGGAAGGGTGCGGGGATTACGTTTACATAACGCCGGGTGTTTTTGTGTGTGACGCGCACGGTGCAGGGATTGGCTGGAGGCGAGAATGCAGCGGACACCCACCATACTGTCAGGGAAAGGGGCTTAAGAGGGAGAACAGCTGGGCGGCCGTGTGCTGCGGCCTCCTGATGGCTCCGCCTGGGAACTTTGGCGGCTAACACGGTCGATAGCAGCCACTCTGGGAAACCAATATCTCCTCTGAAGAGAATTGTGGATTTGAAAATACTATTTTTTGTCCAATGTCAGGATGTACAGTGGAGATGTATAGTGGTAAATTCTTCAGTTTGGAAATGTAAGAACTCATTGGGAGAAATTCAGGGGCACATATACTCAGTCGACATGTATTTTTTTCCCCCAGTATCCATCAAATTTTTGGAGTAATCAAGTTTACAAGTGGTGTTAGCATATTAGCACCTATTGATCAAAGGTGTACAATTATAATGTAACTGAAGGAAAAACAAATGTGTAAGATAACTCAGCAGATAATACAGTGTATTGTGATAGCACTGAAAGGTTTAATGCACTGTGGGGGATGTTGGCCTATACTGGCAATGCCCAGGCTTTCCAGCTGAACACAGCACACTGTTAAATCCATAATTCCAGCAGCCTTGTTTTGTTTGCTACTCCACATTTAAATTTTAGATTCTGTTTACCAAAGCTTAGTGCTCTGAAATGCCAAATGTTACTTTTAAGTGTACTCATCATCTGCTTTGTTGCTGTTGCCTCGGCCAAGCTCAAATTGCGTGAAGTGCAGCAGGTGTGCAGTCATTTGTGATTAATAATTAATGCGTTTGTGTCACGCTGGTTTTTAGAACGGAGCAGCAGGTGCTGCTTAATCAATAAGTTCTTGCCCCAAGCTTGTTTACCCACTCCACTTGAATATGAGCAAAGAGAGTGCAAGCCACAGTGTGTGTGTGTGTGTGTGTGTGTGTGTGTGTGTGTGTGTGTGTGTGTGTGTGTAAAATCCACAGTTTACTGCATTTGCTTTGTCCTGGTGTTTTCAGATCTGTCTTCTCTGTTACAAACACTGCAGTCTAGTTCCAGGGTTGCTAATGCTTAGCGATTAGTTTCAGTTTGCAGGAAGTACTGACAGGAAACGCGGTCACTGTGTAGTTAAATGTCCTGATTTTCCTCCAGCTGGCAGAAACTCGTGTTGTGGTGATTTTAAAAACACCCAGCCAAACGGACTTAACATGGGGAAAAAGTTTTAGGATCAATGTTTGAGCGTGTTGGACTTCATCAGGTGTGAGACCAAGATCTTGCATGTTTTTATTTGTACGCCAACGGTTGTGCATGTATTGTAAGTGGCTTCTGTAGTGTTTTCCGGCTGTGTGTTTCACAGGGTGTCTTGATTATGCAGTATAGGAGCCATACTTATGTAACCAGACACTCAGAACAGCTATTGTGGCCCACACATGCTCAGTGATGCGCATATGGCTTGTATTGGCAACAGTAGAGTGTCAGTCCAAAAAAAAAAAAAAATGCCTTCTGTTGTACTGGGGCAGCAGTGAGACACAGCAGTAAGGAGCAGGGCTTGTACTGTAAAGGAATCCAGTTCAATCCACTGCTGTTGTACCTATGGCCAAGGTACATAATCCAAATTACCTCAGTAAATTAACCAGTTATGTAAATGGATAGTATGTAAAAATTGTGATGTAATTTGCTATGGATTAGGGCTGGGCGATATTGCCGTCGCAATATATTGAATAGCTATTTTTAGCGCATCAACAGCTATTCCCGGTATGTGGCGTTCTTCCCGTATTTTTTTCCCCTTTAGTCATACCTGGTGTGGGAGCACACCTCCAAAGTTCAGTGAAATGCTTCTGGGACAGAAAAATATCACTTGTATCTATGTGTTAGTTAACTTACCTATTAGCTTTGAAAAACAAATAGCATATGTTTTCACTCTTTATCTTTGTAACCATGTGTTTCTGTCTACCACATGGAAGCAGCATAGTGCTGTTGCTGTGATATCAACATTGAATAGATACGAGTGGCGTTTCTTCCTCCAGAAGCATTTCACATGGCCTCGGAAAACTGGAGGTGTGCTACTAGGTATGACTACGAAGCAATGGTGATATGATGTTGTAGTGGGCTTTAAATACTTACATAAGTGTAAGTATAACAAACGGCAGAACCTCAGCTTTACAGAGGAAACCTTTGTTTTGGCATAGCTGTGTGGCTTAAAAGGTGGTGACAAGTGATTCAGTCCTCATTCATGATCAGACCTCACCGTGTGTCCCTCCTTTCACTTGCTCGGCCAATCAGAAGGAGCTGTGAGCTGCTGTTGCAGAGCGCATTGTTGTTTGATGGTGACAGTAACTGACTTATCTCTCCCCAGTCTCCATTGCTGTTTGTCAGTCCAGTTACTCTGCACTGTAGATTCAGGCTTGTGGTGCCTTGTAGCGACGGTGTGGGGGGGAAGTCGGTCTTTCCTGAGGACTTGCATGCCCCTCACACCAACAGCTGATTTACGCAGGGTTTTAAAAAGGCAAAAAAAGGCAAACGGTCTCATTCCATTGAGATCAGTGGCGTCTTCTGCCCCGCCCCCACTGCTGCCACTCAGCCTCCTCCTGTCTGCATCGTGGCCCAGCTCCACCCCCCGCTGCTTCCGCCTCCTCTCCCCCTCCACCCCACCAGGACAGAGGCCTCTCAGAACAACCCATGGACCCGGCCCAACACAATACGAGGTGTGCCGCTGTGGGTGGGATACGCAGTGCCTCGGCTGTGGCTGGTGGAAATGGACCACCGCAGGCAAACACTAGCATAGACTTGGGAAAGACACCAAGGGGGTGTTTATTAGAAAATCAGACCCAGGGAAAGTCTTAGGTTGGACATCACTGGAATTCAGAAACGGACCTTGTAAGGGCTGATGACACAGTGTACACTTAATATGCCCATCTACACACTTTCCCTGGGTTTCAGTTTCCAGTACTTGACTTGACGTCTCCCGGAAAACTTAAAATGGATTTTCAATCCTCAGCCAGTTAGTTATCCATACTGAGTAATAAGTGCAAGGCAGACGCTTTCTCAAAGGACAGTCTTAAGTGGCCTTTATGGGGTACCAACAAAACACACACACACACACACACACACACACACACACACACACCGCAGCAGTCTCTGCCCTTGCGCTCCAGCACTGTCAGAATCAGACATGGAGGGAGAAACTTCTCCTGACAGCTCATATCCCCTGGATTTCCAGGCCACAACACACACTCCCAAGGACGCTTAGGCAGAGTTATGATTGCGTAAGCCAGAGTCATAATTAGCCCGGCTTCATTATATTAGGGGGACTGTTGAGCTGAGGCATCTTCTCTAATTGCGGTGGCTGTCTGTTTTCTGGGCTCATGCCTTTCTATTTTGATACGATCCCTCAGTGCACTGTACATATAGGCACCAGCACCCTGCAGCCCTGCCGGCCCCTCTCCGCCACATATTTCACGCTGTTCTGAGTCTAAAGAGGCTTTTCGCCGCACGTTATTCCCCCCAACGCTTTTGGCTGTGCGCAAGATAAGCTGATTAGGGGAAACATGAACTTTATGAGGGCTTCATTAGGGTATTTCTTGCATTTCCCGCTGCGACTGTGTACTGTAAGCCTGCATGTACTGAAAGCCTGCATGTACAGTAGCTGGTGTGTAGTTTTAGAACATGTGATTTGGGATTTGGGATTTTTCATCAGTATTTTTCCTGCAGATTCTTTAGCCTTACGTGAAGCTTACACTCCTGGCCCCCATGTACTCAGCTGAAAGATGAGATGGTGTGCCTTGAAAGAGAAGGAGAGAATTTCAACAGACAGCAGATGGTTAAAACGCATTAGTCACCAGACCAAACAGCATTTTCTCCCAGAGCTGATATTTTTGAGAAAGCGGCACCTCCTCCGCTCCCTTCTGTCACCTGACTCAAGCTGAGCGTGCTCAGAGCGCGGGGAGGCGATGCCAGAGCGGCCTGCTGCGGACAGGCGTCTGCGCCTGCGCCTGCGCAGAGCAGGGTGGGAGAGGCAGGTGGCTCTCCACGGCCAGTGTGAGGCTGAAAAAGGGTCAGTATTACAGTTTGTAGTCCCCCACTTCACAACCCAGGGGTTACTGCTGGAGCCCCTGGACCCTGTTCTTCTGTGTCACCCACCCACGCCACATCGCCCAGTGCAGACCGCCTCCAATCCTAGTCTTAGTGCCTGTCTTTGTCTTCTGTCTCTGTCTCCAGGCCCAGTCTGTGTTTCTTGTTAAGGTTTTTCACAAGCACCTATCTGCATGTGTGTGTGAGTTTAAGTGCTGCATCACACCAGCCTGTCACGCTACCCACTGCTGAGCCCCTCCAATCCTGATCTGACCGCTTCTTTTTGTCTCAGTGTCTCGGGCTCAGTGTTTCCCCACTAAGGTGTATAACGAGCCCCCTGCCCGCATGTTTACGTTCGGGTTTAAGTGCTGCATCACACCGGCTTGTCCCATTGCCCAGTGCTGATTTCCTTCTATCCGCTGATTGTTGGGCTGGGTGGAGATTTGAACAGGAACATTTCAAATGATGGGGGTTATGTGAGGGGGGGCCTGAAAACAGACAGAAATGAACACAGATGAAAATGAAAAAAGATCCGAGCTTCAAGGATTGCAGGCGTTTTTAGCTTCATAGCATTTCGTAGCATTGGCGTTCCTTCCGCGGCTGCTGGTTCTGCCAGCATGCTACAGGAAGCCGCCTCTCTCTCTGCTGGGAGGTAGGCAGCCTAAGGAGCCCTTCTTAGTGGAAGTGAGCCGGAATGACCTGCTGTAAAAAACCTGCAGCAGAATGGCTGGGTCAGCAGACTTGCTAATGACCAGCCTGTGGTTTGGGCCCTGCGTTTCTGCTGGGCCTACCTTTGGACAGCTTCTTCCTCCCGGTCAAAGAGCTCCGGCTGAGTCATTGCCTGGACTCATTTGGCTCGCCCTCTGATGAGTAAAACCCCTGCGTCACGTCCCCTGTCCAACCCCTCAGTGCCGTGGGTGAATTTCTTTGTGATGGCGCTCCTCTCGGATTTCACAGGGACCTATCGCCTGCGCCCAAGGTCTGACCTGGGCCTCAACATGCGGGTCTTTTCACAAACCAAAAGGTGGGGATGTTGGTTGTGGAGACCGCAGGGTGCGCGCTGCATGTTAAAGGCGACAGGTCAGGTGGGGTTTCTTCACAAGTACATCCTGCCAAGACCTGGCGATCGATGGCGCCTCCGCCGCTGTGTTACCAAACACACGGACGGCAGGCCGACCGCAGAGCCCCTCCCTTGGGCCCCGCCGCCTGGTTCGAGCCGCGGAGTCGGGTTGGGTTCTCAGAGCGGTAACCGCCGCTCGGGATCGACCGCCATCAGCATCCTCTTACCATTATTGGCTTTTTCAAACACCAGCGGCAAAGATGAAATACTTGCATAATCGCACTGTCGTCTTCAGGGAGAGGTGAGATCGCCTGGTGTGTAGTAGTTTTCAGATACAGTTAAGCCGTGAAACAGACCGTTTCTTAAAATACATGGATTGTTACAGGATTGCTCTAACTAAGTGATACAGCCTAATAAATGGAATCAAAAGCAGAAATCAGAAGACTTGCTTTTACACATAAGTCCTCGGTATGTAACCTGAATTGCAGTTCTGTAATTGCATAACACAGTAGGGGTCAATTTCATTTCAGTTCCGCCATTTCAAGAAATGAATTAAAATTCGGTTCATTAATTGAAAAAAACCTCCATTGAAAATGATGGTCAGTTTTCAATTCATTAATTGAATTTCAGTTCAATCCTTGAATCGACTGAAGTGAAATTAAATTGACCTCGAAGGTAATATGCAGAATCTGAGCTATGCCAGCTGCCCATTATAAAGGTGTCCTCAGTAAATATATAGTGTGGTGGAGTTTGAGGAATTACTAAAGCGCTTGGGCGGTAGGTGAAACTCAATTAAAACATCAGCTAAAATGCAGCACCCTGTTGGCTGGCATTAGCAGGCACTTACTCAGCTAAGCATTTAAATCAGTGGAAACAAGGCCTGTACGCTTCAAAATAATGTTCAGCCTCACAGATTTTTAGCCGTTTGGCCGGGACCACGAGAGACTGCAGTGCATTAATGTGCTTTTGTTACACAATGCACTTAGAATCAAGAATGCGCTGATCACAATGTGTGCCATATTTGCTTCCTCGAGTAGGGAGAGGAGAACACCGAAAAACCCACTTGGGTCGGTGAGCTTGAACCGAAACTCCGCTGGTTTGATTTATTTTCAGCGCCAATTTGCCTGGGTGAAGTGGCTTACCAAATAAGACTTACGACTTCCTCTTTTGAGACCTGCAATCGGCTTCCCATTATCTTTTAAATCTCTCTTTGTCACTATAGAAACTGAGCAGCGCCTTCCCTCCATCCCTCTGCTCCCGCACAGGCGCTCCGCGGTGGTGAAGAGGTGGTGGGCTGGAGTTGCGTAACGGTGGAATCGGGACCCAGCTTTAACGCTGTGCGAACGTGAACCGGCCTGCTTGTATCGTTTCTTTCTTCGACTCGCTCGCTGTCGTGCTGCCGCGGGATTCTGCCAGCGGCACGTGCTGCGTTTTCGGAGTGGCTGCAGGTTGCGTAAGCCTCGGCAGCTCGTTTATTTCCCCGGCAAACGGGAGGGAAGAGGGCTGTGATCTCGCTGGCTTAATTAGCCTGCCGTCGGGGAGAGAGGGAGAGAGAGAGAGAACGAGCTGTTTATCTGCGCTTCCCGCTGTAATGGTATAACCGGGTTATTTATCGCCCCCTCCTCGTGCCACACCTGCCAAACCTCTCTGGTTGGTATTCCCTGGCGCCGGCTCCACGCTGGCTAGGGACCCCTTGTGGGAAGGTGCTGCAGGAGAGGTCGACCCGGGGATGAATGGTGCTCTGTTGCCCTTGTTTGTGTGTGTGTGTGTGTGTGTGTGTGTGTGTGTGTGTGTGTGTGTGTGGTGTATTTGGCTCTGCAACAGGAAGCTCCCGCGGCGGCACTCTGACGCACCGCTGTTGCTGGTTTCCCATGGAGAGGAAGGCCCGTGCGCATCCCGCCCCCCCCCCCCCAGCTGTCACAGCGGGCCCACAGCCTGCACCCACCAGCCCCAGGGGCTGCAGCGGGGTGCCCCCTGCTGGCCTGGCAGCTGGGTGGCAGCCGGCTCCCCGGGCGGACACAGGTCGGGTCTGTGACGGGAGGAGGCCGCAGAGGTGACCCTCACACAACGCCCACTCTCTGACAGGGGCGTGCGGTGTCATAGCACAGCGCAGTAAACCCCGTGCACAGCACACCGCTGAGTGTCGTTAATGGAGGGGCGGGAGGGGCGGGAGGCAGCCCCCGAACAGCGGCAGACGGTGGGGAGGGGCCCGGTCTGTTGTTTATCCTGTGGAAGACTTTTATTCCTTCTTTTGTGGCTCGGTAAATAATTGAACTGGTGCTAAAGAAGCGGGAATTGAGTCGTAACTCACACATAGAGAAGCTGCAGGGAGCAGGTGTAGCTGGAGCGGAGCCTCAGGACGTGAGCTTTTTGCTGGCAGGATGCTGGTCTGCAGACCGGCTTCCTGCTCTGTGGTGGTTTGTATCGGCACATCAGAGAACAGTTAAGCCGTTCCTCACTGCAAGCATGGAAATCCTGTGAGAGTGCAGACGTTCATCAGGTTAAAACAGCTCCGGCACCTCTCTGACTGATGAGGTCATGCAGGGTGGCAGTCAGTCACTCAGTCGCAGTCAGTCATGAATCATCAATTAAGCTGCTGCCAAAGACATTTCATCAGTGTACGTAAATTTTCATATGTGTGTCAATGCTAACAAATGCTAACATGTTCGCAGAGTGTAATGTTAACAGTGTGTAAGAGAGTCATTGTGTGGAGTGCAAAGTGTGTAAATTGCTGTGGATTAAGGGCATCTGTTAGGCAAACATGTGATTACAGTATGATCACTCTCAGCCTCATCCATTGTAATGCCTGTGCCTGGGATTAGATTGTTTGCTTAACGTTTTCTGGAGCTCATCACAGTGATAAATGTGCACTGCCAGTCCTGCGCTTGTGGAAATGCCTGTACACCGAGTCCTGAAATCTCACTGTGCGTCTAATGAATGGCGTCATGGCGCCACTTAAACTTACGCTCTTAATTATCAATCTTCAGAGAACAATGCAGTGAGTGTGTGCGGTCAGAACCTGTATGCTGTCTAATTTCGGCGAGGAAGCCTGCTGTTTAGAATATATTTCTGCGAATACAGTCGTCTGTGGTGCAACACAAAAATGGCAGAAAAGGGGTGTACAGCTGTGTCCTTCCTCACTTGTCTGTGTGTTTGTATGCATGCATGAGTCAGGTTGTGTGTATATGTAGCTCCTTTATGTTTGTACACACCTGTACACACCTGTGTGTATGTGCAGTATCTTTTTGTGAGTGTGAGTGTGTTAGGCACATTTTGTGTGTGCTTGTGCTTCTATGTGTCTGTGTGTATGTGCAGGTTCTGCATGTGAATGTGAGTGTTTATGTGTGTGTGTGTGTGTGTGTGTGTGTGTGTGTGTGTGTGTGTGTGTGCGTGTCTGTGTCTGTGTGCGTGCGCGTGTGTGTGTGTGTGTGTGTGTGCATGCTTGTATGTGCCTGTGTGGGTGTGTCTCAGTGTGTGTGTGTGTGTTTGCATCAGTGCCGGTAGCTCTTTGTCCGCTGTGTGCCAGCCGGTTGTCAGGGCTGCCTGCTCCTCAGAGATAACCTCTGTGCGCACAGCAACACGCCACACACCACCCTGGCTACACCAATGGGCTCCTTCCTCTGTTTAACTCCAGCGGGAGGGCTCCCAACGATTAAATATGCAGGCAGGCGGAGCGGAAGAGACGGGGTGGGGGTCACCGCCCATTTGCAGACGAGCTCCGAGCCCCCGGAGGTCTCAGTGAGGATGATGCGAGCAGGGGTTCAGGTGCAAAACCAGCACTGAGCACACATTAAGAGCACAGGTTTTAAAAAGGAACACTCACTCTCACAGCTGAAACTGTATGAGACCATGCCGATTTACTCCACATGACTCCCCTTCTCAGCGGAGCCAGTAACCAGCTCCCTGTTTTAACGGTTTCCGCAAAGCCTAATGACAATCTGTCTGAAATCCCTGCAATGGACTCTGTAATCAGCAGCCCCCCAAAGTGATTAGTCTGCATTCATACCTGGTGTGTGTGGCCCCCCTGTACTCTTTCTAAAAATGTCACCTGCTGTCATGGAAGTTAAAAGGTAAAGCACCAGTCAGTGCAGCTTTAAAGGTCAGCCTCCCACCTGGAGAGGATCCTGTTTGGTACACCTTGTGTTCCAATTAAACGAGTATAAAAAGAGCAGCATTTTTTCTTTTTCCAGCCAACATGTTCGCGTGCGCTTTATGACCTCCCGTAAGGGAAAGCGATCGATAGCGGCCAGAAGATCCTCCGCACACGTGTGTGCGGCGGCACATTTGTTGGCGTGGTTACGCACGGGGGACGGCACGTGCGTGAAGCCCACAGTGGGAGTAATGGTAAATGAGTGTCAGCCATGCGCTCCCCGGCTTTCCCAGGAAAGAAGCTCTTTCCCCCCACTCACTTACCCAGGAAGGAAGCCCTTTCCCCCCACTCACTTACCCAGGAAAGAAGCCCTTTCCCCCCACTCACTTACCCAGGAAAGAAGCCCTTTCCCCCCCTTACTTACCCAGGAAAGAAGCCTTTTCCCCCCAACTCACTTATCCAGGAAAGAAACCCTTTCCCCCCACTCACTTACCCAGGAAAGAAGCCTTTTCCCCCCAACTCACTTATCCAGGAAAGAAACCCTTTCCCCCCCTCCATTCACTTACCCAGGAAAAAAGCCCTTTCCCCCCCACTCACTTACCCAGGAAAGAAGTCCTCCCCCCCCACTCACTTATCCAGGAAAGAAGCCCTTTCCCCCCCACTCACTTATACAGGAAAGAAGCCCTTTCCCCCCACTCACTTATCCAGGAAAGAAGCCCTTTCCCTCCACTCACTTACCCAGGATAGAAACCCTTTACCCCCACTCACTTACCCAGGACAGAAACCCTTTCCCCCCACTCACTTACCCAGGACAGAAACACTTTCCCCCCACTAAGTGTGAGGAAGAGTCAGGGCGGAAGGCTGATGATGGATGACGGACAGGAGTCCGGTGGGGGCCCGGAGAATGATTTTGCCCGCTGTTGGTGTGAATCTAACTGCATCGGTATTCCAGGGTGCGAGTGTGACAGAGAAGACGGGGAAGGTGGTCCCTCACCTCGTTTAAGGGAAGAGACGGGCAGGGGCGCTGAGAGGGTGCTGCTGTGCATATTGCAAGCGGTGAACCGCTGAGATGGACACAGCACACAGGACTGCACTTTTCCATCCCCTGGAGTGAGAGAAACAGTGAAGGAACTAAAGCACAGGCTGTGAAGACTATTCATGCTCCTTTGTGGTTAAATCACAGTGTGGCTGCTTTTAGTTTTTCAGCAGCTGTTGTGGCCTTCTGTAATGCTAGCCTGACCATCACAGAAACAAGAAGACTAAACGAAAACAGTGTAGGTTTTTTATATTTTTATTTCTCACGATTGTGATTTTTCTCATGATGTGTGGACTCAAAAGGACATATGAAGTCCAGTTGAAGTCTTAACATTTGGCAATTGCTGTTGAGCTTATTGTATGTGGGGTTATAAATTTGGAAGACTGTGCAAGTCAAAATGCATTTATGCTCTGGACTACAGAGTGATTGGTATAGCTATGAAGACACTTAAAAATAATAGAGTGAGTCCCAAAAGATCAGAATTTTAAGTGCAATATTAGTTACAGTATGTTCTCAATCTCAGTGGACATACAGAACGTCTGTTCTTATGTAAAGCTGACCAAAATGCACAAAATTCTGTTCAAACCTCTCTCATAACACGTGCAAAAGCCCAGCACCATGGACATAATAACTGTTTTTGTTAGTCCCTCCGAGTAAAATTAGTTATGGAGTTTTTAGGGTGGTGCTCTTAAAGCGCTAAGTGATGGGTGGCTCTTATTGCTGTGTAATGTGACCTTATCTCCTATTGGGAGAACGGCAGCAGGGCTGGTGTATCACAGGCCCAGCAGGCCAACCTTTGTCTCAAAGTGGCACGCTCTTTTCTAAAAGAGGCAAAAAGAGGGGGCTTCAGGAGAAGAATAGCCCATGAATTGAGCCACCAGAGTCTGCAGTCCCTTCCATTGATGTGTTTCCTTAAGCTTCCAGAGTCCCCTTGTCCCATTGAGTGGACAATTCCAGTGTGTCCTTAAGAGGCAAGCTAAGGAGAAGAATCAGACCAAGTGTGCTGTGAAAGCATGGCTGTCCATGAAAGGGTGCTCCTCTTTGCTCTCAAATGAGCTGACACACCTGGATCCACTCTCTGAAATGGTGCGATTGCTGCACTGTAGGTGAAGGCTGAGTTGGACTTGTGTGCGTTACGCAGCACTCCCACATGGGGCCTTTCCTGAAGTGCACCAATGGCAGGAGAGAGTGCTAGTGGAGGGGGTCATGTGACCTATGAGGGGCTGATTCCACAATGGTACTGGTAGTGCAAAATAGGTTCACTCACTATATCTCATTTCACACCTCAGAAACTATGATCGCGATGCAGTTCGTCTGGACACCATCCCTGGGTTTCATGCAGAATAGCAGTCCGTTCACTGGTTCTATTACTCCACCGATCCCTTTCTTTTGTGGCTTATCAATAAAAAACCCCTTGATCCACAAAAGTCCATTGTAAGCCTTCCAAGCTGAGGTTTGCTTGCTAACTGCGATTTACGTGTGTTGGGCTGTGAAAAACCCACTCACATCGGTGTCAAGATCACAGCTGTCTTATTCTGTGTCCATCTGCAGCGAGTGAGTCAGTACTATAATAGTGGAGCCGCTGATGCGCGCAGACCGTGTGTGTGTGTGTGTGTGTGTGTGTGTGGGTGGGTGTGTGCTGGCCGAGGCCTGCGAGGAGCCTCCGTCGCTGCTCGGGTTTTACGGGAAGACGGCAGCGGTACAAAAGGAGCACGCGAGGCTGCGACCGCTCGATAATGAGAGAAGAGGCAGAGCCAGCGTCTCCCGGGAGGGGGGTAATCTCTCCGACCTTAATGCATGTAATCGCCGGAGAGCCGCGGACCGGTTCTGAAGGAAGCCGGTTAATTAGAACGTATAGAAGGCGATGCCATGGCAACAAGGGGCGCCGTGATGTATGCACGTGGCATTTTAGGCGAAATGCACGCTTATCTCCCGCCGCAGGCGCGAGGCGTTTCATCTGATGAAAGGTGCCCTGCAATTTCCTCTGTCTTGTCTTGTGTTCTGTGTGGGTTCATAAAAAAAAAAAAAGAACACATTGGCCTTTTCTTTTCGCCGGGTCCATTCTTCAAGCCAGCTGCTGTTTGCGATCGTAAAGCTCAGGTTTAAGAGATTAAAAATTCGCCACAGACGAAAGGGAAAGGCAGAAGCCCCACCAAAGTGTGAACCTCGACCTGCTGGGTCTTCGGATAGCCTCCTCTCAGGCTAAATTTCAGAGTATAATTTTTTTTTTGATTGATTGACTGGGTTACCATTTGCTAGGCATGTTTCATGGACCTGAGAAGATGTTGCATAATCAGTTTTCTATGTGACTGGCTGAGATTAAAACTGGCTAGAATGTTTTTTGGAGTTTTTGCTTGGTTTACATGTTCTGTCCATTTCTTCTTGAGTAAGTGCATTTTGCATTGAGTGCTTTTGGCATTTTTGTAGCCATTCGAACCGCCTCTTACCGAATAGTGTATTATTGCTGACCACCGATCACCATCATTTCTCAAGGGAATATCGATCTTATGAGCGTTTCATATGGTGAGCTCAATTTCATGAAACGTGTCGTATCTTGAGCCAAGTCGTCTCATGGCGGCCATTCTGTTGGGTTTATATCTTCCATTGCACATCTCGCACAGTGTTCTAGGCAAGGCTATTTAAATCCTTTCTAGCAGGATGTAGGCGATGTACTCTTCTCATGAAGCGCTGAACATCTGAGAGCGAGGTGGAGATGAATCTGGGCATATGGTACATGTAAAGGACCATGCACAGCTGTGCTTGTCCTCTGTGCTGAATCTTCCCATCCAATCAGAACTGGGCTGAGATTAAAAGGGTGTTGGAGTTTCAGCGCAGTCAAGGTGGTCACTTTTTTACCTTGGCCATGTTACAGAGTCTGCCAAATGATGAAATGTGAATGTTAGATCTGGGGTCTTTCCCTAGCATCAACATTCCCTGCTACACTGAGCATTGCCACTGTCTTTAATTGCCTTCTTTCTTTGTTAGTTCAGGCCAAAACAGAGGGCAGTCCAAACAGCTTTTTAATTACCAGTCACTCAGGCGTCCTTGCCATCTCTTGTCATCTGCTGAATTAAAGTAAATCCCCCGTCCCTTGTATGAAAGTTCGGGGCAGTTTCCGAGGCAGTAGTCGTCATTCATTAATGTACGAGATACAGAGGCTTCAGAACGGAGCTGGGGGGTGGTGAAACAAAGATTTTTTTAAAAAGGACAGGAGAATCTCTTTTAAATTCAAATGGGGTCAGATCAAAACGCATTACCATCACTAAATGATCAGAAATGGACGATGTCTTTATCCCCATAACAAAAAAGGCAGGAGAGAGAATTGGGAACTAAAGCCCGTCAACAAAGCTCTGCACTCTTCCAAAATCCATTAAGGGGCCCTTTTGAATTCGGTCTTGGACTGAAGAGCGCAGCCTGTAAGCTAAAACATTCAGGAACGTCAAAAGCTGAAAAGGCAAGAGCCACTAATGTGATTCAATTTTCATAAAACATTTGCTCTGAAACAAGGTTAATAATCAACATAATTGTTGTTGTAGTAAATGCCTACAATTATTATAGTAGCTACTCCTTGTTTTGTGATGTAGGTTTTCTTAGTTATTAAACAGAGAAAACAGATGGTAAATTTGAGCTGACATGAATGCTTTACCAACAGTTATCTTGATAGGCGTCTGATGGCTGCTAATTGTTACCATCTGTCCCTGACTTAAAATTGATTGAGTTTGCATCACATCATCTTAAGGCTTTTCTGGAGTAAAGACCCATGGATTTCATTCTCCTCTTGTGAGTTTAGACTTTATTTTCCACCCAAATGCAAGTGTCTGAAACATTCCCTGTCTTCCGTCTGACCACTCTATAAATATCTTCGCTGTGAGAATCATACACATTCATTTAATCTCAGAGGAAGTAAGAATAAAAAAAGACATTATCACATTGGATCATCTCACAGCACCTACAGCAGCCGGAGAATACTCAGTGAACCTGCGTTTGTGCATTTGTATTCCTGTGAGGGAAGCTATGCTATATAAAAATCACATTGAATTTCATTGATCCCGGTGCAGTTGGGACGGCTTTGAAAATCTATGTGTGTTCATCTGGTTCTTTGAGTCCTGGTGTATTGATTTCGTGATGAACAGAGGAAAAATGGTGCGAGGGAATAGGAGGCACTGCAGAGAGAGAGAGAGAGAGATGCAGAGGGACAGACAGAGAGAGGGAAAGTGCCTCAGCTCCCCTGCAGCATTGGACAGAGCTATGTAGTGCTTTACAGTGCTTGGCAGAGATGGTGTTTGGCAATGTGTGATGGTGTCAATGTCAAACAGTGTTTGACAGTGTTGGTGTTTGGGATTATTTGCCATTGTGGGTGTTTGGCATTTTTTTTACAATGTTAGTGTTTGTCAGTGTTTGACATTGTTGGTGTCTGGCAGTAATTTACAATGTTGATGCTTGGTGTTGCTTGACAGTGCTGGTGTTTGGTAGTATTTGATTATATTAGTGTTTGCCTGTGTCTGAAAGTGTTGGTGTTTGGTTTGGTGTGTTTGGAGTGCATTGTCTCACAGTGGTATGGTATTGGTATTGACAATTTGGTGTCTGGCATTACTGGACAGTTTTAGTGTTTGGTAGTGTTTGACAGTATTGGTGTCCTACAGTCTTAAACAGTGTTAGTGTTTGGCAATGCTTGACAGTGCTGGTGTCTGGCATTACTGGACAGTTTTAGTGTTTGACAGTGTTTGACAGTGTTGGTGTCCTGCAGTTGTAAACAGTGTTAGCACTTGGCAGTGTTTGACAGTGTTGGTGTCCTGCAGTTGTAAACAGTGTTAGCATTTGACAGTGTTTGACAGTGTTGGTGTCCTGCAGTTGTAAACAGTGTTAGCACTTGGCAGTGCTTGTGAAGGCAGAGCAGAGAGTAAGCCGCTCTCCTGGTGGGTGGGGAGCTGTCCAGTGTGTCCCGGAACCGATGGACTCCGCAGTGACAGACGGAGGGTAATGCACTCACTTCCTGTCCCACAGCGCTCTCAGGCTGACTCCATTAAAACAGCTGGGCCGCTGGGACTGGAGTTAAGTCCACAGGCCTTGGGAGGGATTAGGCTTAAGTGAAGACAGGCCCCACTGCTTCTGTGGGCCTCTGGCAAAGGCAGCGGCATCACACCCTGTACAGTTACCTCTTTGAAGAGGCAGAAGGAGACAGGTTAGAATTTAACGAGTCTGATTGAGTCAAAACAGGTCTGACTGAGTCGAAACTTCAGTGGAAATGGGCGTGAAGGCCATGACTTCATGGATTTCCAGTCTATCGCAATGCTGACTTAACAGTTTTGTTGATAGCCAAAAAAAGCAGTTACACTCCCCACAGCGGTACGAGAACACTTCTGTTCTTTGGTGCTGCAGCAGTTTAGGTTGTACGCTCTGAAGAGAGGGCCTTCCACAATAGGGAAACGTGATGCAAAGCCCCCCGAATGTACCGAGCGGCGTTCGGACAATAAATCCAGTGCGTGTCAGAGGCTTGTGAAGTGCTATCGAGTAAGAATTCCAATTTAATGCCCAGGCGGCGACGCAAATTGGAACTCGTCCCCTGGCCTTTCTTTGCAGACGCTTCCACAGAGAGAGAGAGAGAGAGAGGTGGAGAGGCTTTCGGAGGGGTATCGATTCCCGCGGATCAGGATTGATCTCTGCGGGCTTTCGGCCAAGCCTGGATTGCCTGCAGCCGTAGCGAGTGGCTCTCGGAGCTGCTGGAGTGCTTGAGTTCTGCACTCTCACTGACGGAGTTTGGGAAGGGCACACCCACTGTAAGGAAAGGAGTGAGGGTCTGATCGGTGCTGTGTTGTATACACACCCCACACCCTAATCTGGGGTAGACGTGTATAGATGTTTGTGTGTGCATTCGTGCAAGCGTGCAGATATATATATATATATATATATTATATATATATTATATATATATATATATATGTGTTTTTACAGCTGGATGTTACTAAAGTGAGTAGACTTTTTACTTTGCTCAAAATTCCAAGAAAGGTGCCTAGCCTAAGAGTCAAACCTGCTACCTTCTGGGTACAAGCCCAGGTTCTTTACTACATCATTCTGCTGCCAGATACAGTGCTGTCTTTATAGAGGTATAATGATGCTGTAGAGAGAGGCGTTGGGCTGTTATCTCGGTGTTGTAAATATCAGTTATGTGAGCAGCATCCTTGTTGTCAGCGTTCGGTCGCTGTCAGCGGCGTTTGAAGTCCCTGTCCGTGGCACCCGTCCCGGTTCGCCGTAGGCCGTTGCGATCGGTCTGTTCTGTGAGGGTCTCGGGTTGGACCTGGAAGAGCGGCACACCCGGTGTCTGTCTCTCAGCAGAATGCAGATCACAGATGGTGCTGTGAGCGAGCTCGTTCCGTCACCCGGCGCTGCCTCCGTTTGTCTCTCTCCAGCTCTGACTGCGTTGCCGCGGAAACGCGGACGCCCCGCAGGGTCCTGCCCTCCTCAGAGGAGACACAGAGCACCTCCCTGAGCCTTGCCTCCTCTAAAAGGGCTCACTGTGATCCGGTCAGATCCTCTGCCCCGTCTCAGACAGTGGTGTGTTCGGTGGCGGTTAAAAAGCCGCATGTCCACTAAACAGCCCTGGCAGAGATTGTGTAATGTTCCCCTCCACATCGCAACGCAGCGGAGTGCTGATGGAGGCAGATTGAACGCTGGTTGTTTTTTCCCAGCAGAGAGAAGAAACCCTCCGTGGCTTTGATGCAGTGGAGGGAAGGAGTTTGCCTGAAAACAAACAGCTTGTTACCACCATCCACAGGCAGTGAGGGGACTGGATTCATAACCAGCAGGCTGCGGGGTTGAATCTTGAGTGCAGCTGAATCAGAATTTCTGTCGTGGGAACATCCTGCAGCATAAAAGGATGAATTTGCAATCTGTGGAAATAGTAAATGACATAAATAAATGGCACAGACCTTTCCTAAGCATTTGACATGCAGTGCCTGCTTATGAGGAGAGAGTGAGGTTTTGCTCAGCACCCCTCTCCATTCTTTAGAGCCGGATGGAGAGATCCCTGTTGCAGCTATGGTGTTCTGGGCATGTGCAGACTGACCCCAGCACAGCCACGATGTTGAGGATCCTTAGCGTGCTTTGAGTATGAGTGTGTAGAAACTGACCCCAATACAGTCACAGTGCTCCAAGTGTGGTAATGAGACTGAACCTTTTCCTGCTATACGCAGGATGTGTATTCCTCTTGTGCTGCTCTGGCAGATTGCTGTTGCTCTAATCTTTATGTAGTGATTTATTTGCAGCTTATCTGTTCTGTCCCTTGAGGACTAACTGAATGATACTGGATACAGAATGATGCCTGCGTTGTTGTATAATGGAGGATTAGATTCAATCAGACTTGACGTTCGCTGCATGAAGCAAAGTTTCATGCAGGCGAGAGGCGGGCGAGTAGCAAAGTGCTCCGAAAGGAGGGAGCAAACCCCCCTCCTTGACATTCAGCATAGTCAGAGATCAATTAAACTGTGGCCACTGCCTGTGAGGAGTCCTGATGTGAACTCCAATCCAAAAGAGCTGTCCTGTTTCCGATTACACGAGAGAGGAAGACATCATTAGCCTGTGATGGTCTTAATCTGTTGCCCTTTCATTCTTTCAAGTAAACAAAAGATAAATCGATCACTTATCTGAAAAGAAATGCGTCCCATTCAGCGCGCAGGTCTCAGACTTTCCTTGGATGTGATTATATTGGTTATTTTACAGAGGCCCGCCAGTCACTCGTGCGTGAACTGCACCGGTCATGTGAGATGTAAGTACGGTTTATGAGACTGTGGTCCATAAGCCACGGCTGGCAGTCCGGCCAGAGTGCATTGCGTACACGGTGTCCCGTGCGTTCCCTCAGTGTGGACGCGTGTCTGCTGCGCTCCTGTGTGCCTCCGTGCACGTGCGCACGTGCACGTGCGTGCTCCTGTGTTTGTACATGTGTGCATGCATGCGTGCGTGTGGGTGCGTGCATGTGAACACACGTGTTTCAGCGTGTGTGTGTACATGTACACACATGTGACTGTGTGTGTGTGTGTGTGTGTGTGTGTGTGTGTGTGTGTGTCCGTGCGCGTGCGTGAGAGTGTGTGCATCAAGCCCAGGGGACTCATAACCCTCTGTAGCCTGGCAGCACAGGCCCCTGTCTCGCCCGCTGTTCCTCGTTTACTCTAAGTGCTATCAGTGCTCATCGCTGCCAATTGGACGGGGAATTAATAAACAGCACACAAGCATTAGATTACTGCTTTTGCCTGTGATCCACTGTGTCCCATTAAACTCAGGTTGAGTGTAACAACCACACTCCCAGGGCTGAAACCTGCTCAGAACAGTCACAGTGTTACTGTAGTGCTGTGGTGAGGTTTCTCTCCAGGCTGATGAAGTTGGGAGCGTGCTGGAACTGTATTAGGTAACTAGTCTTACCTCAGCAATACTGGGATTTCTGTCCGAGGTAATAGGGATGTTTTCTCTCCAACTGCAGTTCGCATTGCTCTTTGGAGAGCTCGTTTAAAGGTTTTGTTAAATTTTTTTCTGTTTATTTATCGTTATGTGGTCTCGTGGAGTCACTAAGATAATGAAAAATGTTCAACCGATGACCGCATTCGATTCGTAACTGCAGGTCAATGATTCAATATGACTGATGTGATTGATATGTGTAAAGTCTTACCTGTGTGTCAGAAATGCTCAGTGTGGTCCAGTGCTGTGTCGTGGCCCTGGTGACTTCACCAGACGAGCGCGCTCTCCGAGAACGGAAGTGTGTCAGAAAGCGTGTCAGCGGAGCCTGCTCAGTGCAGCCAATCCCAGACTGCCTCACCGCTCCCATTGCCTTTCCTTTCGCAGGCTGGCGGTTTGGGTAAACAGGACCCAGAAACTGCTCCAGTTTGGTTATTGCTATCATTGGATAAAGTGATATTCCCCCCTGTAAAATTGAAACGCAATTAAACCATTTCTCAACATGTCAGAGGGATGTAATTCTTAATGTATTGTCAATACTTGGGGGGACTTTTTTATTCTGGTTCGGGTGCTAAATTACGATTGCAAATAACTAGTTGTCTAATGTTCTGTGGAGCTAGTTCAAATTAGATGACCCTATATTTTATTGGCAGCACTACATTCTAATCAGTCCACTTTTTCTGCAGGGGTGCTAGTCCCTTATGAATCTATACATGTTTTCACTGAATGATTTAATTTGTGAGAGGCCTGACATGTCAGGGTGGTTTCCTCTTGCTTGCAAGATTGCCTGAGTGTGTACCTCCACAGACATCAGAAATCCTAACTTCCACGCTCATTGGAGCAAAACAGGTTGCTATGGGCATGGCTTTGATAGTTCCACTTAAGGTTTCAGAAACCAGTGATGTGCAAGTGTAGCATATTCTAGAGCTTACAGTGGTAATATACCTGTTTTGCTGCTGGATTTTCATACATACATGATGCAGGATAAAGCTCGCCCTGCGGGACTGCGCTTGTCTCGCCTGGCAGTGTACTACAGTGATGGAGCACTGTGTAATTGATGAGTGTTCCCTGTTGCATATTTTCCCTCTCCGTATCCGTGTCGTACATCACCCTGTCAAACCGCAGCCGCCCATGAAAAGCTGAGCCATCCCAGCCCTGATGAATGAATTAAGGAACTTTCCGGCCCATTTCCTCAGTGCCATTTCGGCACCGGGGGGGGGGGGGGGTTAGAACGGAGGGGGCGCCCGCAGTCTGTGGACGTTTGCGACCCCGACTCTGAGGTCAGGCCGCTTTTGGGAGGAGCTCCCAGATGAGAAATCGCTGCCAGTGCTGTTCAGCACTGCCGAGTCTGATTCCGGCACTGTTATATAAAGTGCAGGGCACAGTGTCAGTAGGGATGGGGAGAAACACAGGCTTAAAGAATCTCCATCTGGGTCTCAGGAGCCCTGATACATGCCTCCCAAACCCCAAGCTCGGGCTGGGGCAGGTTCATTAAAGGTTGTCCTGAGTTGCATTCTAATTACTTCCAGTTTACCGTAATTCGTTTTTAGGGCCATTGTCTAATTACAAGTAATTTACTCTCCAGTGGTCATTTGGCGTGCACAGAGTATCTCTGTTGGAGCTTGGAGTTAACTGTAACTTTCCCAGAAAAAAGAAGTCAACAAGTAATTGGAAGCGAACCCTTGGTGAAGTGTTGGAAGTAACAAACACACACTACGTCTGTGGACCCCAGAAGGCTTTACTATTTAAGTTTGAGTGTAAACGGGAAACAATGGCCGCTGCAGTATTTCCTATTGATCACTTTCTCTCTGCTCAGTTTTTTTTAAGGAAGCACGCGAGGTGCCTTTTGAAGGCTGCCTGGCTTCCTGAATGTGCCCGCCATTTGCGTCCTTGCTCCAGCTCCAGCTCCAGCTCCAGCCATCGATTACTGGGACATTGATTCCGCGGTGTGGCAGCCTTCTGTCTTTGATGCCCAGTGGAGAGGAAGGATGCGCAGTTAATGCATTACCACCCGTTACAGCGGGCCTTTCTCAGTCTCCTACACGGGTATTGAGCGCTAGATTAATTTTAGCTTTGGGAAAGGCTGCAACTTTTGCTCTATCAATGCTTTCCTTCTGCTCGTCAGCTGCCCACGCCGGCCACACAAAAACCCTACTGTCTCCGCCGCAAGCAAGTCAAGGAGGACACTGATGGTAACGGTCACCTTACGGCTGTTTTCTGCGGGATTGCGCATATTTAACCTCACAGCGGTCATTGAACATGTAGGCCTCCCTAGTGTCTGTATTAGTTTTTTGGGGGTGAAGGAGTCAGTAAGTATTGGTAAGCGAGTCCCAGGGAAAGTGTTTAGTTAGTCTTTGCGGGCACAGTTTAAGTCAGCTTTTTTATTTCAGTCTGAAGGATGGTTGAGAAATCCTTCGATCATCCAGCTGCACAGTTTCGCTGGGATTCATTCTCTCAGAACCACCCCAGGCTGAATATTAAGAGGCAGCGTGCGCCAGTGTGGGTCTGGACCCCCTTGCCGGATGGCCGCCGCCACATGCTCCTGAATGCAGGGGTGCGGACACGGCCGCGAGCACCGGCCCACCAACAGAGGGCTCCTGATGAGCGGCAGATGGAGCAGGGCGAGCTCTGTCTCTCATCTCAGACAGAGAGGCCAAAGGAGGCCACCCTCCCCTCACTCCGTCCTTCTCCTCTGGAACTGGAGATGGGGGCATTTTCCCTGGACAGTGACTGTCCTGTTGCGTCTCCTCTCAGTCTGGTACTGAGGGGGGTGGGGGGCAGCTGAACACAGAAGGTGAGCTTTGGAACTCTTCCACCTCCAGGCAGGAGCCCCGCCCCCCTGCCCCCCCCTCGCAGCCGCTTCCCTAACAGCCCACTAATTAACCCAAATCACATTAGCAAAATGTTTCTTGATTTTAACGACGCTCTTAATTTTGCAGTGCCGTTAGAGGCTGTGGGACGGGCGCCAAGAGCGGATTCATGAGCGCGTCGAGGCGTGCAATACGAGGCGGCAGATGACACCATTAAGAATATTGATAAGCCAGCCTTGGCAGGAGGAGAGCCAGTCGGAGAGAGCGATCGCAACGGTTCCAGGGACTCTGTGTCCTCCCACGGCGCTCAAAGTTTAACGAACACTCCGAGTCATGAATTCATTTTGCCTTCACAAACAAGGAAGTACAAGATAAAGAACTGATTTGAACATGACTACTGAAATTACTCTGGATTATTTAATCAAAGATGTTTTGAGGCTTGAGGGGTCAGAGTGTACTGTTGTAGTTTGAATTACTTTCAGTTCCTCTTTTCAGTTTCTTCCTTTTCATCTGATTTGAAGTTGTGGAATTACGCTACAGTAGACACGCCTCTTCACACACTCGCTGTGTTCATGGAGGAGCACCGAAGTGTGACAAATGCAATCCTGAGATATACTTTCACGCAGCCATTCTATTTCACATTACAAGTCTGACAGTGCACCACAGTGAAGCAAATTCCAATTGCAGGATTGACACATCTCCACTTAATCTGTCCAAGCAACTCACGAGCCAATAGAGGGCGCCACAGGGGAACGCAAGCGGACCCTGGCTCATGACACCCCCCCTACCCCAGCAGAATGAGGACAGTTGTGTCCCTCCACCACGGTCATTGTCAGGAAATGGCACAGCTCAAGACTCTGACTCAAAGCTGGTAACAAGTGCGCTAAACAGCTGAGCCACTTGGGAGCTTCCTTTTCAGTTCCTGTTTGACTCGGTTCCACACTCAGTGAAAAGAGGAGAAAAGCTGCCTGTTCTTAAAACACTAAGATGTAGTCAAACCCGAGGGTTTTAAACAAGTCTGCGTTTTGGTTTTTTTAGCATAAGAAGGTAAAGATTCATGTCCCAAACTCATGTTCCATGAGGAGCATGCAGCCTGTCACAGTGGCTGGGAGTTGTCATGGCAGTGATGCTCTTGCCATGGAAACAAGCTCCTTACATCACTGTCTGTCAGGAGAGGGAGAGCAGAGTGATAGGAGCTGACAGCGGGAGGCATGGACTGTTTACAGATGAGCGCCCACCGGCCTCTCTCCCACTCCCAGCGTTGCACAACACACAGGAGTGCCCGTCGTCTCCTTTCAGCTCACACGGATTCGGGGTTTACTCCTCATCGCCAGGCGCTCCCCAGAAAACCAGGAGCTCTGTAACAAAACCCCTTTATCGCTCTAATCTGCTTATATCTGTGTGTTTCAAGGAAAACTCTTGGTTGAAGCAAGTGAAAAACATCAGTGCACCTGATAGAGGAATATCTGAGAGCTCAATCAGTCTCGCATTCAGAGGCATTTGGATGATTTATTTGAAAAAGCTTTAAAACGGCAACCTTTTTAAGTGTGTCTACATTTCATTTTCTCAAAGTAATTTATTCTGTGAAGCTGTTTTAGGTGGCATGCATGGGAAAAGTGATATAGTAATTTAATCAAAATGCACCCGAAGTATTAAACTCTAAATCAGACCAGGCTTTGATTAAATAGCCTGTGATGTGAGGTGTCACAGAATTTTAGCAGCAAAGTCATTCATTGTGGACAGAGTGTAATGCACTGCTTAAAGCACTTACGCTTCAGAAACGACATACTCACAGCATATTCCAGAGAACAGCACATGGACAGAGAACAACGATTCTGTTTTTCTTTGTCAGTATCGGCGTGTCTAGTGGAGCAGAACCATGTCTTTACCATTCTTTACTCTTGAGTGCATTGTGTGATTATCTCAAGACTTAGAGGATATTTATGGATCCGGCTGCTCTGCTGCAGACCGAGCTGCTGTGAATGTATGTGCACATACTCTCTTACAGTTTCCTTAATTGATTAAGCGAGGAATTTGTCAGACACAAGTCACTGATGTGTGTGAAACTCGGCATGTAAGCCAAGAACACAGAATTTATTTTAGAAACCTGGGAGAGAGCATGCTGGAAGTGGATCTGTCGCACTGTCCGTCTGTCTTTCTGCAGGCGGGGCCGACATGACACAGGTGTTCTGAAATCGGGGGTGTCAAAATTTGTTAGCGCCTCAGAATATGGCTGCATTTTCCAAGCATTGCACCACATGAACAGTAGATCAAATAAACACCCGTCTTCTCACCACAGCTGAGTAAAGAGCTCATCTTTTTCTGCTCTGTGGGGTGTTTTTTGGCATCTTGTCGACATTGTGTGTTTCTTTTGCCTCCTCCTCCTCGTTTTTTTAGTACTTGTTTATTGTTTTTGGCCTTTTTTTTCCTTTGGTTTTTTGCTTTGCAGCTGCAGCTTGTATTCATCGATCTTTACAGGATGTGGATTGGCTGATTGGTTGGACTCTGTGAATAGCTGTCCATCCAAGTGATTTATAGATCAGTGAGTCTTTGCAGTATAGTTCAGAAGCGCTTTTTTTCTGGAAACAGCTTGCCAGAAATGGCTATTAGAACATTACCCTGTTTGTCCAGCTTGTGAAACCTGACACTGAATGTGATTGTGGTGAAAGCATTCTTGCCAAGAAGGACTGCAGCTGGCAGCTTGCTTGTAAGATTAATTATCATTGCTCACTTGCACCTAACGTACTATACGGTCTACTGTGTGAAGGTTAAGCACTATTTCGCCTTGAATTGACAGCAGTACCTTCTGTGAACTTGTACCTGGCTGGTCATGGCTATTATTCGGGCAAATGTTGAGCTAAGATTGGGAACACACAGCACAATCGTAGCCTTGATTTACCCCTGATAATAGCTACTGCTAGGTCCTGCAGTTATTAGACTCGATTCCGTTTCTGACAATGTAGGAAAAACTCACCTGAATGATGTTCAGTGTCAGATTTAGTGAAGCTTCAGAAAAGGGCTGCCAATAGACAGGGGAAAAAAATGGAATAATGTAATTCAGGTAATTGTCCAATAGCCAGAGGCTGTCTCAGGCAAGCCATTTCCTGTATAACCACATGAAGAAGCAGTGAAAGGGCCATGGAAACAGAAAGGCACAATGGCAACCCATGGAGTGCCAAGGGAAATGAATGTGGTGAAGCTGATCGGGTGTTCACGCCGGGGAGTGAGATACCACTTGCAGTTAGCTTTACACAGAGGAGTAGCCCCTACCCAGTGGTAGCAGAATTTCTGATATAAATTGTGTTGGACTCTGACCAACCCAGTTGGCAGACTATAGCCTGATCCAGCAAGCAAAGACCTTATCCATAGCAGGTTGGCACTGAATGATGACCTTCATCCATACCTTGGGTTTTAAGATACCAGTCTACCTACTGATGTAGAGGAAGCACTGTAATACTGGAGATTAATGCCTGGCAGCAGCTTTTAGCCTTTAGCTTTGCAGTGTCCCTAACATGTCCTGGGCATTTGCATAAAGCGTCACAGTGTCCAAACTGCTGTTTGCTGTCACTTCATTAACATGCAGCGAATAAAAATAAGTCCCTGCTCTTTGCGCAGACAGAACACGATGTTCTTGATATGAGGGGAACAGCGCTGATACCTTAATCTCACCGATCGCTGAATGTTTCTTCCATTTGCATTCTTGCTCACGGTTTTCACTTCAGATTCATTTGTTTAATGTGAAACTGCCACCACTGCAAAACAAAACACAAAAAAATGTTTTGGAGCGGTTTGTCCTTTCCCCCTTTCCTGCTGCGGAAGAACCGGAAAGCTTGCCTGTTCTGTGCGTTGTTAAGTGGTGCAGGGCAGATCTGATCACAGCAAATACCAGATGGCTGTAATTCAGACCGACGCACAACCAAGTCTGCGTGCTCCCGTTAAAGGTGTGCTTCCTGAGATGCGCTTCACACTTCAACCGCAAATCAATCACTTTCATCGCTGATCCTCCCACAGGCGAGAAGCTCTTCCCTTTTAATAAACCACAGTATGAACGTATCAACAGTTACGCTATCACAAAGGGCAGGCCCGATGTTTGCTATTATGTGTGCGCAACATATGCTCAGCGGGCTTTTCTGATTGGCTTTTACATCTCTCTCTCAGCCTATCATAATGTCGCCTTAATCCCGGCGATGTTTATTTAGGCTGAATTGCGTTCCTTAATTAGGACATATGCGTCTGCTCTTTTGATCTCCCGCCATCTGCGCTGCCTTTCAACAGGCCACACGCATGCTGTTAGACATGGCTTTGCCCCTGCAGGAGAGAGAGAGATCTGATGATCTTTCATATAATATATGTAAATGGTAAATCCACTTACAGACTGTGTGCGGTTTAACCTTTATTTATTTTACTGGAAAGGTCAACTGAGAGCTCTATTTACTAGTGACGGCCGGGGGGTGGGGGTTGGGGTGGGTAGGGTGTGCAAGGAGTTGCATAGCCGGTGAGCTGATGGGTGGTTGAGTAGGTGGGCATGCAGTCAGAGCCAGTAGGCACCGTGGGCACTGAGCCGCAGTGAATCAGGGCCTCTCTTTGGGGACTCATCCAAAGGATAGAAACACCCCCGTCGGATAAAGAGCCGTGAGTCACGTTCATCACTCATACGTTAAAAATGTAGCGGGCTCCTGCGTCGTTCCCTGCCCGTTCCCGCTGTCGCGTAGCTACCCCTCACCGTGTTTTGGGTTGCGTAATCGTAGCTGCCAATCTGCTTGTGAGTGTGCCATTTGGGTCGTGCTCATTTTCCTAAACACTGCGTAATAGAGGCACAGTCCAGACAGAAATGCCCCAGTGTCACTAATTTGGCAGGAGCTCTTCATCAGCGGACAAAGGCCCGATTGTTGGCTATTCAAAGCCGCACCTTGGTTATATGAGCAGGCGGAGGCCATGATGTAAACAAGATTCGCAGAAACCTGTCCTCTAGCCCAGCCTGGCACTTCTCAAATGATGAGCCAGGAGTCTGGAGATAGAAAATAAATAGCCTATAGGCAAGTAATAAGATGACTTCACTACACTAGACACTAGACTTTATCTAATAAAATGCCAGTGATGTACTTGTACTCGGTACTTTAAAAAGGTCTTTGTCTTACGTCATACTTGCTTGAATAGAGTGAGCTGTCTCACAATACATTTATCCTCACCCGTCACGGCAAAGACTGGTGATTTTCGAAATGAAGGATGAATTAGAAGTGCGGGTCGGTTTCTCTTGCTGCGGTTGAACCGCTTCCAGTGTCCAGCGGACTGTGTTGCGCTGTAGTGACGGTGTGAGGTCCCGAGCGCTGCCCGGGCCCACAAAGAGAAACTGTCTAATGCCAGGGCACAAAAAAAACCGACGGGCACCTTTCCACCGTGCCCGAGAGCTCGCTTTGAATGGGAATTTGAATGAATTTGACTGAGGCGTTTTGAGATCGTCTCCGTCGCGGCGCCCTGCTGCTGTTGCTCGGAGTCTGTGTTCAACACGCTGTCAGGGGTCCTCCGCTCCGTGGCGTGTGGCGTGGCGTGGAGCGGCGTGGCGTTTGCGCTGGATGCCGCTCGCATGGCGTTCTTTTTCGAGGCTGCCTGTGCCATTCGCTCTATCATGTCCTCCAATGGTAAGGCTGACAGTTACATGCTGCGTGGATTACGTCTTTGTCTAGTTAGTGACTGAATGTGTGTAGGCCTGCGTTTCATTTGTATTAATGTGTGTATGTATACATTATATGTAAATACCTATGTATTGAGGTGGGCATATCTGTAGAAAGTCACCTTACCTTGTGTTCCAGGCATAGGCTAAATTGGAAACGGTCAGAAAGATTGTAAGCAGCACTCCAGTTTTCCGGGCCATCGGCTGTCAGTCTCTTGTGTTTGGTGTTTTATGCAACACACAGATTCATTTGTTAAAATGCGAACACACAGAGCCATTTCAACAAATGCTTTCTCAACATGCTGATCAGGCGGTTCCATCCCTTCAGCAGCTTCAGGAATGAAAGTTCAAATGATTCAGGACGCATAAAAATAAAGCCAGTAAAACCTTTAAAGGGCATTAACATCTCCTCCACTTAAACATTTAATACGATCAAGGCCCGTTCAAGGGGAAGGGACTTGAAAACAACAAGAACAGGGGAAAAAACCTACTAAGCTCCTGTTTACTGTGACCCAACAAAAGCTGTCGTGGTTTGAAAGCCAAAGATCTATATTCTAGATAATGGATGTTTTCCAGTCGCTCGACCAAAGAATAATAGATTGACTGATATTCGTGTGGAAAGATTGATTGATTTCCTCTTTGTTGACAGTCAAGGACATGTCAGCGTGCATTAATGGACTGTACCGCTGCCCACATGTCTGTGCACACACACGCGGTCCGCAGGGAGGGTAGTTACGAGTGAGTTATTGCTCTGGTTACAGGGAGGGTGGACAGCGCCGCCGCGGAGCTGACCTGCATTTTACCAGGCAGGAGTCCCACTGAGACCGTGCCAAATACGGGGGGGGTGTCACTGTGAGGGGTGCCGAACAGCTGCAAACAGCTCCCAGAGCCAGAATGCAGTTCCACAGCTTTGTGGTTGGCCCTTAATTTCTAAAGATCCAATTTAATCAGGTGCTGCCATTTTTGTTTGGGTTTTACTGACGCAACAGTATCGAGAAAAGAATAAGAAAAATTTCAGTGATTTTAAGAGTGTTATGTTATGTTGCACTATGTTATTGTCGCTTAGCAGATGCTCTTGTAAGAGAGACTTACAATTTTTACATGTTATCCATGTATAGAGCTGAATTATATGTTTAATGCAACGTTTTATTTACTCAGGCAGTTCTGGGTAGAATACCTTGCCTAAGGTTACAGCTGCAGTGCCCCAGCAGGGAATCAAACCAGCAATCCTTCTGCTTACGAGTCCTACTCCTTACCACTACGCTGCACTGCCTTTGTGTCATGAAAGGCTCATTGGAGGCTGAATTCGTCACTGGCCATAACTGACACGGTAATGGATCTAGATTGAATCCAGGCAAAACAATGTCTGGGGCTGACTTATGCAGGCTGTGCTGCAATAACATTATGTTTCTATATCGGCTCTGACACCCCTTTGTTTGCGTTTTTATTCAATCCTGTGCTGCGGATAGAGCTGCCGCCTCATTTCCTGTCTCGGGCTCCTCTTCTGCGTCACCAGCGATAAAAATGTAAGCTCTGCGATTCCAACGTGAGCGCCCTTTCGGGTTAATTTTCGGAACGGCCGCGTACTGAATTCATCGTGCGCAGGAGTAAACATATTTGCATTCATTCCATCTTGTCTCTCTGCTAATAAAATCCGCCGCATGAATACAACACAGAGGAAAGATCTAATGGTTGGGTGGCTGCTTGCAGAATGTGTTTAATCAAGCGTAGACACACCAGGCCCTTGATCTAATTGTCTGGGTTATGGGATTCATGCCTTGAGCTCTGAAGACTTTTACTCCGAATGTTCACACTCCACACCTGCCCCCCCCCCCCCGACTTTGTGGATCTGAAGGTTTTTGGATGCGAGGAGGAGGTTAACGCAGGCTACGCGCAAAGATGTTGGTACGGCGAGGCTGGCTCTTTGAAATGCTTAGCGTCCTCCCAGGGCCGGGACGATCGTTTCCTCTCCTGCCCACTGGAGCTGAAAGCCCAGCCAACCTGTAGGGCAGTTTGCTTCATTTATGGCCAGCAAAAAACACGATGGCATTTCTGCACAAGACTCTGGAGCCCCGCTGTGATTTGACAAGGCCCTCTCTGCCCCCTGCTCTCCGGCTCCGGGATCGAAATGACGAGAAGGCTCTTCCGCATCACCGCCCCCCTCCTCCTCAGTCAGACCGGGAGCATGAAACAAAGCCGCGTCCGTGGCCCAGCGACCGCGAGTCACGTTGGGCCTCGGAGCGAGTGCGGGACCTCATCCGCCGCGAGAGGGAAACGGATACTGAGACGGCGCGCGGAAACCAGAGCCTGCGTCCAGCAGGGGAGAGAGACGGCCAACCGCGGGAGGCCCGGCTGGCCCGGCGCCCCCCGACGGGATGCCCTTTCCCATGTCCTTCATCGGAGCGTAAATTAGCGACGGCCCACGGTGCCGAGCGGCCGGCCCACCGGCCCCGCCGCGCTCCCGCCGCCCCTCGCCACTGATGCGATTAGATGCGCTGTCTGCTTTTATCTTTCACACAACGCCAGACCGTCTCAATGCCAGCGCAACCTTCAGAGCCATCCTCTTAATTGGTCACAGTTCGTAATCTCTAAACAAGCGCGGTTTATTTCCGTGCTCGTTCAGTTCGTTTGTCTCCGGTGTCCGTCTTTTCTCACAGATGGTCTGCGTTACGTAAATTTTGCGAGGCGTCTCTTTGACCCTCATCAGTTTTGGTTGTATAAACTAACCATTAGACTAATGTTTGTTCCAGGTGTATGGACTGTCAGCTGAGAAATGATCTAAACCCAGAGCGCTGTGGTGGTAGGATGCAGCAGTGTGCGGTGTATTTGCGGTGACATCACCCCCCTGGAACGTAAATAAACTCTCCTGCGGCTTGGAGCGCAGCCATGCACTGTACACTTTTGTTCACCTCTCTGCAGCTGCTGATGGTGCTTTATGTGATGCGATTCGAGCTGCATAAACAGTGTGGCAGCACAGCCTCAGAACCCGGCACTACGGCATACACATCCGCACACACGCATGCACGCACACACACATGCAGTGAGAAGCCTGTCGATGTATTCGATTGGAGCCAAGCCGTGCGAAATAATATCTGTTGAAACTGTGGAGGGCTGCGCAACACGAGTAACAGGGCTCTCATTCAATCTCTGAAAGTTCAGTGATGCCGCTGTTTGAAGTAGGAATGGTGTGCATTTAATGTACTTTAACATAGCCTGAACATTTTGCATTTTCACTTCTTCCTCTCCCACTGAACAGGCAAACACACACACACACACACACACACACACACACACACACACACACACACACACACACACGCAGTAATGTATGTAGGACTTAGCCAGCCAGAATAGGCCTGGTGCATATGCCAGGTGTGAACATGGTGGCTGCTGTGAGTCCCTGTGGGAGTGAGCCTTTGGTGTCCTTAGTCAGAGCTGTATCGTATAGGAAGGAGTCATGTGAAGTCCATTCTACTCAGATACACTGTTAATACCAGGCGTGGCAGAGGAAGCTCGTGGTGTTGTCATTCTTCACTTCTCCGCATTCCATTAGAGAGCCTTTGCAGTCATAATCTGTCATTCGGTAAGGAAATAAATACCATGTCGCTCTTCGGTGCATTGCAATGCGCAGTGCCATTAATATCACTACCATAAAGGAAAGAAAAGACGGTACATAAATCAAGCAGACGCCAAGCATAAGAACCACATCAGGGTGAGTAAGTGGCATAATGATGAGGCAATTGAACAGCAGACAACTCAGAAAATGAGCTGTAAGACACTGCTATGAATGTAAACCACTTGTCTGACCTGACTATGAAATGACTAGACTACACACAAATGAAAGCTTTACATCTTTCAAACATGTGGCCTTTGTGTAAGGAGATATGTTGTTTGTGCACCGCGGCGCGGAGGAGAAGAGGAATCCAGCACAAAGGGTGATGTCACCCTCTCAGAGTCTGGACGAGAGCACAGCCTGTTCCCTTGGCGAGAGATCCGGGTCTCCGGCTCGGGGAGGGAATCGTGCCATTCAGACTGCAGGGCCGTAGTCTTAACCCCACAGGTGACCTACTTCTGCTGCATATAATATAAATGAACCTCGCAGCCTTGAAGGCTGAGGAGAGGGCTTCCAGGGCACAGTCAGCTCAAAGCAGGTGGGCTCTTCCTCCTGGCTGCTGAGGGCAGAACCAGAACCGAGGCGGCTCAGAGCTGCTGCTGCAAGTCAGTAGAAAGGAGCAGGAAGTAGCCAGCACAGAGCAGGCACCCATCCCGTGCAGAAATTAAATATAACATACAGAGAAATAGCCCAAGAATATATTGCAAATACATTAAAACATATTCATGCAAAGCAGAAATATATTGCAGTATACCAAAATGGTTGTAATTTATACGTTTTATATATTACATTTTATATATATATATGATTAGGCTAAAAAATATATTCGCTAAAATATACTCCCCAGGTTTGGTAGCTCCTGGGGTTAAGGTTAGGAAGAAGTGCATGGGTTCCAGTCCCATGGAGCGCAGGGGTGGATTGGCCTCGGTCACTGTGTGTGGTGCAACAGCAGTCCCCCTTCCTACTCGTTTCCCCGAGCAAAGCAAGGCCATGGAAATTATTGCCGTGTGTCACAGCGCGCCCATGGGGATTCCTTAGGTTTAGCATTAGCGGGGTCCATCCTGCTCGTCTATAAAATATAATGACTATACGCTGATAACATATTCACAGGTCTTCACTGACGTGTGTTTTTAATATCGTAAGATCTCGTACTGGGAAGGTTTCTTTACTACCTAAACACGGCAGACTCGTAACTATGAAATATCGAAGGCTGCACCTTCAACAAAATGAATGCTGAAATGACTGATTTACACCAGGCGTTAAATAAAAATCCATAAATACGAGGGAAGCAAAAGGGGTGATTTGTATCCTGAGAAGCTATGCTACATGTCAGCGTTGGCACGGTGTGCGCGCGCGTGCGCACGGCTACCCCATGCTCCTCTGATGCGCGGAGACAGACAGCTGCGTTACCAATGACAACGCGCAGCAGAGCAGCTGTTACTCAGATGAGTGACAGCGGGGAGGGTAATGCAGTCAGTTCATTACCGGGTCTGCCCGTGATGAGCTCCGACATTTCCCGCCCGGGCTCCCCCAGCCCCCCCCCCCCCCCCCCCCCCCAAGCTTTTGTTATTCTCACTGCTCCGTTTCCTGAGCTGCCGGGACGCATCTGAGCCAGGTGCAGGCGACGCCCCGGCCTTTGCCACGCCGTTTCTCCGAGACTCCGCCGCCAAATTGCCTCAAGGTTGCTTTCTGGTGAACAGAACAGAACAGCAGTTGATTGTTGAGCCGTCCATGGTTACTGCCTGCTTCAGTGTGCAGGGAGGGGGAGTTATTCATACATAGAGTTATAACCTGTCACCTGAGACAGAGATGGAGAAACAGGGAGAGAGGGGTGTTTGGGGGGGGGGGGGGGGTGTGTTGATGCCTCAGTGTTTGTTTAGCTACTCAAGGACAGATGAGATAAGCGCCTCTTCGCATGAATATTTTAACATTACTGTATTCGTTCCACTTTTGTATTGGGGCGGCAATTTTTTCCAGTTCCTGGCTGTTAAAAAAAGCTTCCAGTTTCCTCTCCTCTCTGCTCCACTGCTCCTGCTGTGGATGCGCTGTTGGGAATGAGTAAATGTTTTTGTGGGGGGAAGAAAAACTGTCAGTCAGAAATGTCCAGGTTGTTTTATTTGTGGGGAAAAAATCCAGTTGAGTGCATGGATGTGGTCCTTTCATAATCAGTCGCCCCTCCCACATTCACACACTCACACACACACACACACACACACACACACACACACACACACACACACACACACACACACACACACTGTGTGCATTACTCTCTGCTCTGCTTCAGGCAAAAGCACTGCTGCTGTAGATCAGCCTGATAGGTCTGCCTTCAGCCCACGGCAGAGCAGGGCCCGCGCTCCCTTTTCCCACAATGCCCCCCTGCACCTCCCTCCCTCTCTCTCTCTCTCTCTCTCGCCTTTTTCCATCTTTAAAGCATCCTGACATCTGATAAGGCCGTCAGGGCCTCCGGCTGTCACGCTGATGGAAGGAGAGGCATAATGGAGTTTCAGGGTTGTCATTGCGTGGCACGCTGGCGGTCACAGGGCGGGCCCGACGGTCACACGGGCGGAGTGTGGGAGCCTGTCGGCTTCCTCTGTGCACAGAAAGCTCCATCCTGACCGGTGCTGTACCGTGCTGTGCCGTGCGGTGCATTCTGGTCGGCTGCCCATGGCGAAACGGGGCGGCCGCTGTCGCCCCCCAGCGCGGGACCCCTTCCGAGACGCCCTAACCCCTCTCCTCCTCCTCCTCACAGACTTCAACTACAACACAGACGGCTACGATGGTGACGCCGCTGAGGACCGCAAGTCCCAGGACGGCTCGGAGACCATGCCCTTCATCGACGAGTCGCCCACCATGTCGCCCCAACTGTGCGCCCGCGGGCCGGACGGCGAGGCGGTGTCCCCCACGCCCCACGAGGGCCTGCCCGGGGTGAGTCCTCATACCGCTCCCCCTGAGCGCTCCCGGCTGGCCCGCTTCCCCGGGTCCGCCAGTACCTCACTGCACGCCTCAGGGATACTTTGACCTGTGTGTTTGCTGGTAGCCTCTGCTGTGATGGGTGGTTGTCTTTTAAGGCCAGCCAAGTGCCTGTGCTTAATTCAGGCCAGAACTGCAGTGAAAGAGGAAGCGCATGAATGATGTGGGCTGCCACGCTGGAACAGTGGCATTGAGTTGTAGAGAGGGACCATGGTGTGTAGCTGCTAACAGAATTACCCACACCGCACTAATGAAGGGGAAGCTGGCTTTTATTTACGTTAGTGTCAGCAAATGCAGCTGTGCCCTCAGTGGTAAATTAGGAGCCGAGTTTCACTGGAGTCAGCTGTGGGAGCAGAAGTAGTCAGATTGATGGGGACGCTGTCTAATGCATGTGACCAACTGACGTTTTAGCAGTGTGACTCAGTGCTTCGTCCAGTTGTCTGGCAAAGAGAGAAATAATACATTTTATTTTAGAGCGCCTTTCAAGTCACCCAAGGACACTATATATAGGAGTGGCGATAACCATTTTTACTATTAATTTAAAGATAACTCATTGGCTATCAGTATTTTCAATAGGTTAGTAGGTTATTAGGTTCCCTTGGTTATGTGTGTGAGAGAGACATAAAAGGCATCAAAGGTCACTTCATCTCACAGTTAACATTCCAGTGAAAGCTTGAAATGTGTCATTGCTTTACCAAAAAGCTGTACTTTTTCCTTGATGAGGTTCCTTGCCTTTAAAATTGAAGCAGCCATGTGCAAGAGCTATTCATTTGTTTGAACTAAGAACACAAGCAGGTCTGAAATCCTTTTGTGGTTTCCTAGCTTACTTGACGCAATTTAACCATCCTACAAAGCCTGGAATACTGAATACACAGCTACCGCTCTCCTTGGGAAAGCGTGGTGGTGTTACCCATTCTTTAAAAACTGTTCTTGATCACTTAATGACATAAATACATACTATTATCACTTAATGAAGTTATAGACATCAGCTACTCTGTATAAATGAAGCAGGATTGTAATGAAATGGAATTTGTATTGATATCCATTTCAGCACAGATTTTTGTTAGCGGGGAGACGTGACATTACCAACCTCAGAATGCATTCTGAGGAGACAGGTAGCAAAGTTAGGATTTCCCAGGGTTTAATTAAAATGTATAGAAATAGCAGTATCACAGCCGCTACTGTAATAAATAATTAATTCCTTACAGCCAGTTTTATTTATTTATTTTCACCTGTACTGTAACAGTAGATATACATACAGAGATCTGAAAAAAACTTACTTACAAACCAAGTGTCCCTTCATTTAATGTCATTCCTTCATTATGTCAAATGTTGACACCAGAATGTGACATTCTTGGCATATTGCCACATTGTTGCCAAGACACGTTATATTTTACATTTGCGGCAGTTACTCTTTAAGTTTACATGTTAAAAAATAACCAAGGGGAAAAGAGTGTAGTGTATGATTATATATATATACACACCCAGTCCATATAAAACAGAATTATACATCCTGGGTACTTCCACCAAGGGCTTTTTCCTGGGTTAAGCTTTGTAGCAGTGCAAGCCCATGCTCTTTTGTAACTGCTCAGCTCAGCGTGTGCCCCTCTGTCCTCTTTCACTGCTCTCTGTGGGTGAGGATCAGCTGACCCTGCCGTGAACCTCCCACACCAGAGGCTGACTGTGAGGTCACGCATCGGTACCGATAGACAAACAGAGCGTGTGCGAAGGTGGTAGGTCACATGACCACACTGAAACATGACACTTGTGTTCTCTCTCTGCAAAATCCGGTCTGCAGCACAGTGAGAAAGGTTACAGTGGAAACCCAGCCTGGGAGACTGGGTTACAAAACGCCTTTTCCACTTGGATTTAGTTATTTATTTAGTTATTAATAATATATTCAGGGTCATTTTCCTCTTTTCTGTTCCACTCAGCCTTTGTTTGTGATGATTTTCTTTTGTAAAAAATTGATTATTTATTCTTTCCCATCTTGAATAGAATCCACAAATCTAGTAGTGTGACAGCTACTCCTTCTTTGTAAACTGTTCGGGGGTTAAGCTGCCAAGACACAATAACTTGACCAAGAATTTAAAAATGTATAAACCCCTTTGTTTCTCTTTGTTTAATGCCAAGGTTTGCAGTAGGAATTCAGAATTCACCAAAACAGATTCTACCACCCCATCTAGTGTTGGAACTGTGCAACTGCATCATGAATATCAGTGGCACGATGGTTTCGGCTGTTGCTGTTGTGTGACTCTAACTGGGTTGATACCCGGCTCATGTGTGATCCAGTCTTTTATCCCTACGGGGGATTGCATGTGCGTGCGTTATTGAGCTATTGTTGTGCTTTCTGCCGTCACCCATGGAACAGTCAGCGCAGTTAGCTTCAGTGGATTATGGTGAATTATTCACTAAGACTAATATGGATTATCAACTCTAGTATTAATTCCACTATGTGCTATGCAGTTACACGCACCGTTTACTCTAGATATAGTTGCTCTCTCTCTTTCTCTCTCTTCATGTCTATGCCAAATCAAGCGATCATCTGAGGAGATGATCTGAGGCATGTCTCTTATTGTCGCATATCACACGGATACGCGACAATAAGAGACAAGCGCTTTAACAAAGATGGCTGTGGTTCATTCACTGGCTGTACAGCTCATGGTGTCAGTTTTGAATTTAGGAGTTCCCAGTCTGTGTAGCTGATTCATTCTGGAAGCACCCTACTGTGTCCATGCAGGTAGAAGGTGTGATGGGGGGGGGGGGGGCGACACTCGCCGTTTGCTCAGATTTAATCATTACTCACGCCCTCTGGCTCACAGAGCTTTTGTGCTTTCTGTTACGGCAGGCTGCGAACATAAATCCATTTCTTCACTCGGAACTTCCATGCCCTCACAGATAAACACTGGAGTTTTATATGAATGGAGCCCGAAGGCAGGACGAGCTCTCTCTGACCCGCGCCGGCGCTCTGCGTGTCAGACAGCCGCGTGTTCGAGACGCGAGTAAAAACTCTGCCTCTCCGTCAGCGGCAGCTCAGAAATGAGGAAGCCCACCGGAACCATTGAGACATTCGCAGCGTGACTCGCAGTAACGAGTTTCCTCATTTCTAAGAATATAAATAGTTCCTTGAAAACTGTGCTTGTGTGCGTTATTTCTTTCTCGCCACGAAAGGGCCTGGTGTGATTCGAGGCGAACAGCGTGGAGCCCTGATGAAGATGTGAGAGACAGTCAGTGCTTCACACACACATATAGCCTTGCATGAGCTTTGCTGCTATGTACATGTTCTGTGTGTGTAAACAATATTTATATTTAACCACTGTGGTGTTAATAATAGTGTTATATATAAAATCAGTCTTGCCCCCCGGAGAAAATAGAGATGTGTATTTGCAATCCCCGCACACACGCACACACACATATGTGTGTGTGTGTTTGTGTGTGTGTGCGCATGCATATATATGTGCATATACACACACACACACACACACACACACACACGTGCGCACACACACATACACACACACACACACACACACACACACACACACACACACACACCCCCAGTATCAGGATATTAACGTATGTATGTGCAAACAAATATGTGTAGATATATATAATCATATATCATAATTATATACCACAATAATATATAATGTGATTGCTTCAGAAACTCTCTTTTGGTAATTAAATTGGTAACACTTCGTATTTTCTGCGAACAGCCTGTGTTGTACAGATTACATTGTGTTCTGACTGGCCCTGTATGTGTAGAGCTGTTGATGGAGGCGTGTGTCTGTGGAGAGCCTATGCTGAGTGTGGCCTTCAGCACAGGGCCTGTGTGTGACGAGCTGCTATTCTCTTCCCCAGTTACCCTAAAGTGAGGGAGTGTAAAAAATCTGTGCAACAGGCGAAATTCTGAGTCACTGCTTTTAAAACCTCTACACTCACCACACTACCATACTGTCCATAAATGTCAGGGTTCCACACACTGTTACATAGGCCCAGGGGCTTTATATTTTGTCCCTGGAAAAGGGCTGCTTTCAGAGCTAATAGTGGAGGGTGGAAATTCAGCTACTCTTTGCCTTGCCAAACCCCCTCCCCCTTCCGTATCCCACACAAACATCCATTAGAGGCGTTTCACACAGGAGAGGGGGAATATACCGTTATTTTTAATCACTTTAGCTGCTGTCTTTCTTGCACTGGCAGCTTGAGCAGCCAGTGTAGTTGGCCAGAGCTGGGCTGAGAATGTCCACAGCATTCAGTACTTGCTTGAATAGCTATTGTAAATCATAATATGGCTCCTTGAAATGGAACCAAAGAAGCAAACAACTGCATTTAACTTTCAAACATTATTATCAACTAATCTTTGTAAATCAAACCATGAATACTAATTTGGCACGTAAAAATATATTAAATGCCAAATACTCTAGGCGATCGGAGTGCCAGCTACTGTTCTTAAACTGCCAGTCTTTAGCAGCGGTACCCTCAGATTGGAAGTTATGTGCATGACAGAGGACCCTATTGGCTGTCTTTGACTAAATTAGGACTGATTTAGCCAATGAAGCTGTCAGGATACGTGGTGGCTTTGACCTCTGGGAAGATTGTGTGGGCGACAGAAAACAGTGGAGTGTAACAGTGCGATTAGAGATGGTCTATTACTGGAAATTGTTTTTGCGCTGTGACTAAGCAATCACGGCAGGGGCGCTGTCAAGGCAGATTGAAACGCACCGTGACCGCACCTAAACTGGCAAACACAAGCCCATTGTCCTGCAACGCATTGGACCCTATGTCATGAATCGTCGGTGCATATTCTGTGTTAAACATTGTACCCTGTATTCTCTTCATGGGTCACTGGGGAGAGACTCGCAGAGCTTGACTGAGGCTGTTCATATCGTGTAGGTGTGGCTTTGGTGGGCATTTTGTGTAACGCTCCGTGCGTGTGGAGGTTAAGGGGAAGGACCAAACGCAGAGGTGAGACTGCCTCTACCGCACCTTCATTGTGAGCGGTCTCTGTGAGGAGTGACGTCCTGCGAGCCACAGCCACACACTGCCAGTGTCTGGACTCCCGCTCTTTGCAAAATGTGCTCTTTGCTGTTGTCTGACGTGGGCTCGCCTCCCACTTTCACTTCCTACACAATACTATCTCATCCCCCAGTCGTAAAAAGGCTGGGCAGTCTGCACTCTGCTCAAGCCTCTGTGCTGCCCCGGAGGTTTCACAGCCCCGCCTAGCGAGATTAGAGCGGCTCAAAGTTTCTCAACGCGGTAGCAGACCCGGCGGCGGTGCAGCAGATCCTTTGATTAGGCAACGGCGGATGCGCGTTTGTCTGTAATTTGCGGCTCTGCAGCGGTGGCGGAGCAGGGGCCTGGGAGCAGCCCTCCCCTGCGTGCTAGCCTAGAGGAGCAGAGAGCACGGAGCGCCGCTTTCCACAGGAGTGGAGGGAGGGGGAGCAGTTTGAGGAAGTGGCCGTGCGCCTGCAGGGGAGCCGCGTCGACAGGGCCGGCCGCCGCAGCTCGGAAGAGTGACAAATCAGGAAGCAGTGGGGGCCGGGAGAGGCGCCGCCTTTCTCTGCCTCCTGTGCACGAGAGAGTCGCCCTGCCGCGTCCCTGGAGTCTGTGTGCGCACGCCGGTGAATTGCGCGGAGTCGAGAGATCCAGCCCTAAAACTGCCTGTTTGCGTGTGGGAGCGAGGCAGAGGGAGAAAGAGAAGAAGGAGGGAGGGGGAGAGAGAGATCAGAAGGCTTAGCTGGGAGAGAGAGCGTGCCGGCGAGACCCGCGGGGGCAGCTGCTGGCCTTGGGGGGACGGCCTGATGTGTCACTGCGGGTCCAGGGGAGCGTGAGCAGGCGAGACCGGACCCCGCTCGGACCATGGAGGAGGAAGAGGAGGTCATAGGCTTTCTGGACAGAGTCCTGGAGGATGAGGATGTCTTTGACAGCGGGGAGCTGGACTTGGAAAGCCCCCTCACGCCGGAGGAGAGATCTCCCGGCCACAGATCATTTAAGGTGAGAGAAGCCGTCCAGGATGATGAAAAAGAGAGAGAAAGAGAAAGGAGAGAAAGAGGAAAGCGGCTCGCTGACTAACTGCGGTGGGCTTTTTTTTTTTCTTTACAGGGCTAAAAATAGAGGAGTGGAAAATATTAAAACTTTTCGCAATGTAGCCTGACTCTCTGTTGCTTGTTTTGGTGATCCACGGGTCTGTATTTCTTGAATGGTAGGCGCAGTGCCTCTGTAAAGTGAAGGCTGGTGAAGTCCTTGAAGAAGCGCATGTGCTCTCATTGTGAAGTTGTGGTCTGGCTAAATCAGCAGGTCCTACAGGCCCCTCCCCCTCCCCTGACAGGGGAGATCTCATACCAGCACACATTGGCAATTTCCCTGTTGCTCCACGGAACAGTACATTACACAGCTGTTTTCTAGAAAGTTGGCCTGCTGATAAGATACGGCGGGCTATTCTTGGCCTCACTTTTATCGGCTCATTCATCACCGGGATGAGTCATAAAAGTGGGTGGGATCATGGCGGCCCTCCTGCCCGTCTCAGGGGTGTGAGAGATTGTAGATGCCCACAGCGGTCTTATTGCTCCAGAATTGGGGGTGAGGCGGGGGGGGACGCCCTCAGTCTGCCTTGGTGGCTAGCACGGTGCCGCCGTCGTCCACAGCAACACCACCGCCCTGACATTTACTCTCTGTGTAGAGCACACGCAGTCTGCACACATGCATATCTGCCAGTGTCGTGTGCTGGGACAGGAGGAGCCTGTGAAGAAGTGTCACACAAATGAAGGGCAGTTCAAATAGCTGGTTTCCTGTAGTCTAATTAGGAAGGGAGGTTGACCTGCGGTTCACAGTGCATAACCTCAAGCCTCTTTTCCTCTCCTGTGTAAATACATGAAAATATACAAGGGCTCTCACTGGCTAGTTGTAGTCCAGTTAATGCCTGGAACTCCTCTGTTAGCTTCACTTTGACCGACAATAGTTTCTGTTTGAAATCAGTAACAGGATAATGCTGTGAAGCTGTGAATATGATAACATGAGGGGGAAAACCTGTTTGTATGTCTACTCAAAGGGACATCGCACTCAGCACCTGAAACACCAAAATATTTCCTGAAAAAAAAAAACAATCACGTCTCTCCCATTTCCTTGCCAACTGACCAGTCCGGAGTGGGATGTACACTGCAGATATAAGAGAACAATGGCTTGAATGAGTATTTACACGGTCAGATGTGGTCACTTGTTGACAGAGGCCGGCTAGTGGATACCTGTTTGTTTAGTCTGTTGACTGTTTTCAGGGTGAAACTCCTGACATGCGGCTGCGAGAGTGAAGAGAGGGGTGATGACACACGGTAAACGAGGTAGCAACTGTTACCGTCAGCTCTGTGATGTCATGCGGATGCACCGCTTCCGGGCTGGAACGTAAGGCTTACAGAAAGGCGCTGTAGCACTCTCACGGCGTAATCAGCGACTTCGCTCTCTGAAGTTTATCAAGACGCCTGCCTGAAAACAAACAGCAATCAACATATGGGTAACATCATTAATGAAGGTGAGGTTTTACTGCGAATGTTATGAGCGAACAGGAGTATCCTGGAGTCATTAAGGTCTGGCGTATTCTGGTGCATTGTACCGTAATCAGCCCTTCATGTCTTCTCCTGTCACCATATCAAGATTCACTTAGCAGGACACCATGGTTTTTCTTCTCCCCTCCCATATTTATAGGGAAAGCATAGAGTATCAGTGATGAGCTGTGCTTTATTTTTGTATGTTTGTGTGATCTGAGGTTATTTGAATCTACGTCTGTTTGGTTAGCACACTGTGTGGTTTACAATGTGCTTGGCCCAGGCAACGTTTTTGGTCGAATTTAATGGGATGGGAGTGTAACTGTTTGCGGTCAGAAGGTTTGAGACCAGTCATCACACCCTAGGCGTAAACGAACATCTCGGAAATAAAAAATCTAATTTTGCCGCTTTACTAGACATGTGCCATCAGAGCTGCGTCAAGCTGTTCTCTGAATTATAGAAGAGCTATGCTGATTCATTAATTTGTTGTTGTAGGTTTACGCCCTGGGAGGCTTTGAGGCATCATTTGTGATTGCCAGAGCATTGCTATAACCTTGAGAAGTTCCCTTGGGAAGAATGGCTGAATGTGAGATTGGGGAAAAAAAGAGTCAGAAGATAGGGGTTAAAATAGGTTTCTGTGAACCTTTTGATGAGAGCAAGACACCTTTACAGTTAATCCTTTAGCGTCCTCAGGGTGTAATAACTGTGTTCAGAAGGCGCGCTGTTAGTCATTTTCCATCAGGCCTGAGGCCTCCTGTTTACTGACCAGCCTGCCGCTTGTTTGCATAGGCTTTGGCCTCTTTCGGAGCGGCGGGGAGGTGGGGGAGGGGGTGCGGCTGAGCTCAGTCTCCTGGTTCTGCAGGTGTGTCCGCGCTTGTCCGGCTCTGTCGCACGCCGGTGTTTCGGCCCAGCCAAAGCAAACACGGCCACAGTGCGGGGCTTGTTAGGTCTGCCGGGGGGGGGGAGACGTCACCCGGCGCAGCGGGGGGCTCCTTCTGAAAGACTGTGCTCAGAATGGATTCCTGTGCGCCGGGGGCCAGCCTAACCCACAGAGCTGAAATGAAACTTAATGAAACAGAGGAATACAGCTTTCAGTAAAGCTCCCCTGTTGTTCCTTCCTTCTATTGCACTGTGTGAGTTCCTCTGTTTTTTAAAGTAGTATTTGTATCTTTGTATCTGTCTGTCTATATATGTGTGTATATTTTAACATAAGGTATTAATGATAATTGATTTAAAATTGCTTTGAAAAAGTGATATATAGTACATATATATGTGTACGGTGAATACAGTGATGTAGTCAACATTTGAAAAAACAAGGTATTTTTTCATATGCATATGCATATACGCACACACACACCCTCTCTCACTCACTCACTCACCCCCTCACTCCTGCAGCCGCGTGGCGCTCTCCGTGCTCCCAGCTCGCAGCAGAGAGGAAGTGGAGGGAGCGGGAGGGAAGCCACGCCCTGGACGTGTGGAGTCAGATCTCCCAGCGCAGGTGGAGCCCGGCATTGTTCCTGCAGCCGTGTAAACAGAGCTGCCAAAGGGCTGGGGCCCGGAGCCCCGTGCCAAGCGCTCCTGTGTGCGGGGCGGTTTCCCCACACGCAGACGCCAAAGCCAGCCAACCGTGCGCCGCTCCCCCCTACACCAGCGTACCCACCTCACCCTGGTGGACGAATTCCCCAACACAGTTCCCCTTATACCTCGACTGCACACCCACAGTTCAGCACAGAATTGTCTCAGACTTAAAGTTGCCCCAGATTGTGAAACAGTTAGTGTGCTATCAGAGAATGTCCCCTTTTTCATTTCAGTTAATTATTCTCTCAGTCCTCTGTAACAAGTCAAATAACATGCATGCAACGTGCTTAAAAAACGTAGTTGTTAGTTGTTTTATCTCAGAGCTAAATGCAGATCAGCTTTAAATGTAGCAGGTTTACTTGATGTGTGCTCCCCACACCCAGATAAAGGATAAACACAGACATAGGGGTCAGACAGGCGAGGCGTCTGGCGTGACACACGCTGTCTCTACGTTAGAAAACGCCCTGCTTTCCATTCAAGCAACAGAATGCAACACACTGCCACTCTACTTTCCTCTTTCTTGCAAATGCTACCATGGTCACAAACTGGTGACAGACATGGTAGTCTTACACACCATGGTGCTGTAAAACAGAGCATGTTTTACTGGGTCAGGATAAGCATGCACAGTGTGTATCACAGAAGGGAATGGCTCTGATCATGCAGGGCGGTCCCGCGCTCCAGCCCAGTCCACATCTTTGTAATAAGTGGTAGATCTGATAATCATGTGAGCAGGGCACTGCCTGCCTCTGTGCAGGCCGTAACACGACCCAGAGGTGGAGCTCTTCTGCCGTGATATTCGGCCGCGTGCTTTTCCCCTGATGCTTCTGCGAACCTCCAGCCTCTGTGTCCAGAGGCCCCGCTGGCAGAAACGGCCTATTTACCGTCCTGTAGAGCCCCCTTGTACTTCCCCGGGATCGGCGAGCTGGGCCATGCATATTCATGATCTGCCTCCCTTTCAAATCCTCTTCCTCCTGGCACTGGGGGCCTGGCATGGAGAAGATGCTCTTCAGAATGCTGTTGTGCAGAGCGGGTTTTCTCATTAACTCACTGAAGAGAATCCCCTCATTAAGATTTTTTTTCCCCTCCTCAAAGTGTGTATCCTCGCTTTAATCTGCTGTGTCTCCACAGCTACGGTCCACGTGGGTTGCATGCAGTTAGCTTCTCGGAGACTAGCGCTGCATAATGAATTGGTAAGGGGTTCCCAGCATAGCGTGGTGGTACTCCTCTGAAGAGTGTGAAGGAGGTTAACACGAGCTGGAGCTGCTAGCTGGCTGACTTGGTACAGCATGATTGCGTTTCCATCTAGATCAGTACCTTTCAACATGATGTCACACTGTATATTGGTGTCTGCTCGAACTGTGAACACTGCCTAGACTCTGTCTCGACTCCAACGCTGAGGTTTAACAATAAAGTAGACTAAAGTCTGTTATGTACTGTAGTTGTTATTTTTGCCTGCTTGTGTGTGCTTGGTGTGATCAGTGGATGATGTAGTGTGTGTTTATCTCTGTATTGATTTCCTCCATTTTAGAGCCCATGGCATCAGGAGCACTGCACAGTAGTTGTGTAACTTGCAGACAGCTGCCTTGTAAGTGGGCCAGCACCAGTAATACAGTACTTGTGGGCAAAAGAGGCCATTGAAAATCGCCACAAACGTGGCCGAAGCTAGCCAGCCTGGTTCCAGCTCAGCAGTGGCAACCGGGTATAGGAGCCAGGGACATACTGGACGTGTTGAGAGAGCCGGTGCTGCGTTTCAGTTCTAATGCTGCATACGTGGCTGTGTCTCTCACCCTCTCATCCTCTCTCCCTCTGCCAGGGCGACATCGAGAAAGGGCTGGAGATGAAGAAGCTGGTCCTCTCCGGGTTCCTGGCCAGCGAGGAGATCTACATCAACCAGCTGGACGCCCTGCTCCTGGTGAGCCCTGCCCCGCTCGCACCGACACCGCCGTCAGCCGAAGCGCAGCGCCGCTGCGGTACAATGCAGCGTCCCCCCTCTTTCACCTTTACAAAGAGGCGGCCGGGCGCGCGCGGTGACGTAGGCAGAGCAGAGCAGGGCCCACGTCTCAGTGACGGGGGGAGGCGTGTGAGGGGCGAGATGAGATCAGCAGGTGCTTTATTTGGGCGCTTAAACGCCGGTGCTCCCCCACCCCTCCCTCTGCAGAGCAGAGAGAGCAGAGAGCTGCACGGCGTGCAGCCGCGCAGGACAAAGGCAGACGCGAACGTTTCCTGTCTGTGACACAACCACGCCAAAATCGCTTGCGTCCTCCCTCGTTTCCTGCTTGCCTTTTTTTTTTCTTTTTACTGTGTTCAAAGTGCATCTCTTTTACCTCCTGACATTGAACTGAGTTCAGTTTTACCTTTTCTGCAGAATGCAAAGCGAAGGCCTCTGTTCAGCCTGACAGCAGCTTGCCTATGTCAGCAAGTGTTACTTCACTCATGGCTTCATGAAATTAAGCGAGCAGTTTCTTACTGACAAAGACACTTCGAATGGAGGCCATAGTCTTTTATTACGTGCATTGACTGCTTTGTACTTTACCAGTGCTGTTTCAGGGTGTAAGGATTACAGTGCATTTAAGAGGAATTTTAGCCAAATGATAAGGCAAGTGTGATTATGCAGTCTGGGATCCTTGTCCTTGAAGGGCGCTGTGAGCATTTGACCAGGGTGAGACAAAATGGCTTCAATGGCAGATTGCGTCAGCTTCACATGAGCGCAGTGTCACCACTGGTGTTGGTGGCATCTCGGATAACTAAGAGCTTCCATAGAGATGTGCCAACTTGTTAAACCAGTGGTGCACAAGGAGTCCTGATGTGTTTCTGGATTTCATGCCGACTTCTACTCTTACTTATTTAATTAGCCTAGTTATGTCTTTGGGCTGACATCTTTGATGCAATCAGGAATGACAGCTGAAGACCTCAGCTGAACCATTTCACTGTGATCGTGGCATGAACTATTGCAGCTGATTAGCAAATCAAGCCAAGGTAACTGGTTAAAATGAAAACCAATATACTGGTCTTCTAGGACGTTTAATATTAATCTCTGACATGGTTTAAGTACTGAATGAATAATGGCTAGCCTAGATACTGTGGCATTTGTCACAGTGGGATAATGTGACTTCAACAGTACAGTGATGTTGTCAGAATGTTAGTTAACGTGGGTGACATTTTACAGGCCATACGGTCTACACTGACTATATTGTATCTGTTGCATACCAGAGTAGGTACTGCTGTTTGACCTCGACAGCATTTTCGTGTGGCTTCGTGTGGCTTCCCCTTGGTGGTCGTGCTTTTAGGCAGCACAGCGTCCATTCTTGGAATGTGAAAGATGAAGTATATCCTCAGGCATAATGGGACCTCAGAGGCCAGTGTGGGTTTGGATCAGACATGAGCTCACAGTCTTCAGGCCCTGGCAGGTGAGGCAAGTCAAAAGGGCAAGATTTTATGACCTCTGCAGGAGAGAAAGTGTGGACACTTAACACATTTTATTAGGGTGAAGTTCACTTTTACAGTAGCAGTTTTTCTCCCTGGTTGGTCATTGGGAGATGCTTCATCATAACACTGCTCCCTGATTGGTTATTGGTTGGTGGTGTTTGAAGAAGGTTGTGCTCTGTGGTCGCGTTACGGGATGCTAATTGTTTATGCGATTATGTCGTGTTATGCTAAAGTTACTGCTCTTTTGTGGAATGTAAAATGAGGCAAATATGTATTTCTTCATGCAACTGACTGCTAAAAGGACTGCTGCAATGTTGAAAACATGGGGATGTCCTCAGTGAGATATCAGTAGCACAGTTTGGTTAGGCACATTTTTATAATCATAAACACTGTGGTCACAGTCTGGTGTAATCTCTGACAATTTCATGGTCTCTTCTCCACCTTGCTGCAAATCCATTCTTAGTGATCCCTCATTTGACTACACACATGCTTGGCTGCTGGTCACCAAGGTGACAGGGAGAATAGCTCATTGGGAGGGAATACACTGTGACACTGACACTGTAGAAATGACTACGGACAGTAGCACACTCCGAAGGAGCACATTGTGTGATTTAATGCATGTGATCTTTAGAGAAAACTCTCAGCCTTGACCGAATTAAAGTAATGCTCAGCATAAAGATGATGCTGTTATCAAGTGAAATCTCTGCAGAAATGTACGAATATTTTAACGTTTGGCGTTGGATTCAGCTCTGCCTCTCCCTCTCTGTGGACGGGGGGCTGGAGTTAGAGTAAACAGCAGGGGGGTCCAGTGGAAATCATTTGAATGTGGGGCTGTTGTTTTCCCGGCATGGATGTATTGGACTCTTCCTGTGCCGGTGGTGTGTGGCCTCAGATAAAAGTTTGGGACCCGACCAGCGGCACCGAGCAGTTTCCTCCTCCGTGATGAATGGGGCTCTTTATCTGCTGGCTTCACGCACGGGCCAGTCAGTCGACAGAAGCCGTGACAGACGGGCGCATGCCGCGCCGTCTTAACGAAACCACCGGTTGGTGGCGACTGGGGTGTCGTTCGGGGACGGGGAGTCTCGGTGATTCAGCCAGTCAGGTGGAGAGCTGTGCTTGGTGACGTTATCCCAGACAGGCATGAAGAGGTGGCAGAGTTTCGCACTGAGTCGCCCTCTCCGTTCCCGTTTCAGTACCGTTACCTCATTTGCTGGGTTGTTGTTTGGCTAAAGAAACTGGGGAGCATTCCAGGGGACTGAACAGGCATCCAGCGGGAGCCCTGCCAAAAAAAAAAAAAAACAAGCCAGAGGATATAATGCTTTGGGTGTAGAATGTGTTTAGAGCAGTTGTATTGATCCAGATTTGTAGAACTCTTGGGGAGGAGCCAGATTCTCTTCTCTCTCTGGAGGAGGGGCCTGGAGACCCTGGACCAATAGGGGGAGAGATGGGTGGTTCTGCAGCTTGTGCTGACACTTCTGCAAAATTTGTTTGTTAATAAGGTGTGTAAGGGTACATTGTTCTGGGGCTTCAGTGACTGACACTGAGAGGTTGCTGATGGGTTTTGTGGTGGACGGAACACAGAGTGTAGTAACAGGACAGTTTGTGCCAGGGTTTTTTTTTTTTTTTTTAAAGAGAGGACCGTTACTCGGCAGGGAAGCCTAAAAATTAAGTTGTCTGTTTCTAAGGATTTCAATACCTGATATTCTCTGTAGTCAGTGATGTGTGTTTTTACAACTGGTCAAGTTTTGCTTTACTACAACCACCTAACATTTTTGTTTAAATGGTGGGAAATGCTGATTTTACAATTATTACTGATGTGTTAGGCATATACATAAAAGGCTATTTTTTAGAAGCACAGTGACATTTGAGTATGTGATCCATTTGTAGGCAAACCAGTTAATACCACGCAAAGATCAACATGCCTCTCCAACTTGCAGCTTCTCAGAAATGACTGTGATTCAGCCAAGTCTGACAACAGAATCAGTTATTCCTCTACAAAGAGAGCGTTTGGCCTGAAATCCAAGTCAAATTTGCCAGTTTTTGGCTGGTCTGTTCACATTTGCTGTTGAAGAAAGCCACTGCGTCATTTCCACAGTTTCATATTCCTAATTCTTTCGGTTAAAAATTCGAAGGGCAAAAGGTTTTTTACAAAGTATTTTGTGGGACTTCGCCTAGAATACTGAATTGTGCTCAGTGGTAGTCGTCCTTTGTTTCTTTGTGCTTTTGAGTCTACTGAAGGACATGCCGCCCTTCAATACCAGCGGTCCTTCTCTCGGGCTGAGATTTAGCACCTCAGGGCTGATTGAACAAGGCGTTGTGACTTAATCAGCTGTGCGGCTTTGATCTCCGGAGATATTGCCAAGGGGGCATGTGTGTGTGTGTGTGTGTGTGTGTGTGTGTGTGGGGGGGGGGGGGGGGGGGGGGGGTCTTGGGTTTCCCCTTTTCTTCTTCATCAGCAAGCAACATGCACAAAGCGTGAGAGAGACTCCTCGCTAATGCATGATTGCTCATTCGCTGTGCTTTGTTGTCAGATGCTCTTTTAGACAGTGTTCCCAGTATTATCAGTTTCCCCAACACTGGCCACTGTTAAACTGCCATCGGTCGTGCAGTGTTGCATTGTGTAGACATAGTCGACTCATGATCCTTCGGTTTGGTCACAGCAAGGATGGCTTATTGAGGCTATAAGTGGGCCTTGTCTGTTTGGTTCTTTTCATGCTATCTGGCGTTGTCAAAAAATGAGTTATTGAGTGCAGTCTGGCAGTAAACTTTTTGCTTTGTGCTGTATTGCAGTGCTGTTTTGACAGTCACTCAGCGTGGTTCTGTTAAGAAAATAAATAAAATAAAAGAAAATAAAGCTCATTGAAAGCCTTTGTTTAGCATCAAACAAATCTGCAGAATCAGGGTCTGTGCTTGGTACATCCAATTGTACACTTTCCCTAGTTGCACATTTAGAAATACCTACTGACTTTCACCAGAAAAATCTAATACATATGTCAAGCTCCAGATACTTTAGATACGCAATTAGGTATTCCAGTAACAGACTCCTCTTTTTTGCCTACAGCCCATGAAGCCACTGAAGGCCACAGCGACCACGTCCCAGCCAGTTCTGACCATCCAGCAGATCGAGACCATCTTTTACAAGATCCAGGACATTTTCGAGATCCACAAGGAGTTCTATGACGCCCTCTATCCCAACATTCAGCAGTGGGACGACAAGGTGACCGTGGGTCACCTCTTCCAGAAACTGGTGAGTGCCACAATTCAGTCATGCTGTTCCCCTGTTACCTGTCACTGCATCACCTATCTATACCTGTATTATCTTTCCCATACGCAGTCAGCCACATGGAGTACCCCAGGCAAAGAGTTTGAACCAGGCAGCGGTAGAGTGGTTAGAGTGCTTCTTCTTGTTTTGGACCAGCCCCTCTCCTGAGCTCCCCCTGCCAGACAGAAACCTGTTCTCCAAATGCCCTCATCATGCAGGGCCGACATCCTCCAAACCCATCGGCAGTTCTGTGCCAGTCCATTCAGACTGATAACCACTGCAGCACTGTATCATTCAGAATATGGGGCACAGCAAACTGTACAAATAGTTTAATGTGTCCAGTATTAGCTGCTGTTTATTTTCCCCCGGAAAGTGCATTTGATAAGCCCATAAATTAATAACGTGATGAAGTGTAAGCATGTTACAAGCTTACAAGCATGTGTTTAGAATGAACCACCCGAAGTCAATGGAGGGAAATTGAGTTACAGTAATTGCTGCATCTATGGCCAAGCAAAAGCAGTGCAATACCTCCCTAGTGTGAACAGTGCCCTGCTGCTGTGCTGAGCTGCAAGGGATAGTTTGAGACAATTCCCCATATGCTACCTTTATCTCCATAGATTATCTGCAGCAGAAAAACACAGCATGTACTTCAGTCCCTGCAAATCTGGATATGCATGTTACTAAGGAGATAAAAGCTGTGCCTCTCTCTTTTTTCTCTTAGGTTTGAGTTCTGCAGTTTTCCCCTCATCTAAATTGTTTGCCTTTCCCTAATTACCTTTACATTTGTCTTTGTGCCGTGCAAAGTGGTGGAAACGAGGGTGTGTTTCAGATTAGGGCTCGTCTGGTGTTTTCCAAATTGAATCTCTGCGTGCGTTCTGGTAAAATTGGATTAGCGCTCGTGTTTATCCAGAGACGGGCTCTGATTTCAGCTGATTGCGTTAGCGTCATCGGAGCGCTGGGGAATTGGGGCAGATTTCAGCCGGCTCTGCAGCGCGGCTCGCAGACGGCGATGCCGTGGCACTTCCACCTCGGCGTGCGGCAGACAGAATGACATCACTGCAAAAGCAGAACTGAGCTGTTAACACGCGAGGCGCGGGGCAGGCAGGTCGACAAGCCGTGGAACACAACAAGCGGTACGGCGTTCAAGCTGGTTTAGAGTCTGCCAGCTTTAATTTTTCATGAAAGGACACTATATGTTAACAGCACAGAGCAATGCTGTCTTTTGTGGATAGATACTGTGGAAAATCTCTAGCAGCCTGGTTTCTGAATGTGAGGCGTGCTGTTGTCTGTGAAAGACTTTGTCTTATGTTTTCTTAACAAACCAAACAGACACATACTCCACGTACAGCTTTGCCTGTTGGGGTTAACCTGTTGTTTGGCTGAATGTACATTTTTTTTCATCCTGCAAAAGTGCCACACAGGTGCAGGCACAGAGTAGATTAGGCCAGAAGGGGGCACTACAGGGACTGTGGAGAATAATGGTGTGATGCAGGGCAGGAAAGCCGCAGTGGAGCTCCACAGCAGCGAGAGGACTGCGCGTTAGTATTCCTCACACAGAGCAGGATGAATCCTTATTCCCCTCGTGTGCGTGTTGGGGCTGGAGAATCGGCCTCGCTACAGTCAGCCACCAACAGTGCTGGCAGGAATCCTCAGTACAGACACAGTGCATTCTTCTCCACTCTATTTCAGACCCGGGGCTAGTGACCTGGCCTGAGTTCCCTCAGCCGATATCCATCAGCGAGTCTCCAGGCACACCCAAAATACCCTGAATGGAGGTAGCAACCACAGGGCCCCACCCAGTGAGCAGGGATCAAGGCCACTCAGTGACCTTGTGCTGCTAACGTTCAGCCTTCCTATGAAGAGCAGAGCTGTGGCTTATTGTAGTTAAATTCCCACCCCTTTCTTGTGTTTAGGCATTTGTGAAATGGTTCTCCATTTGCGACAGTGGCACAGAGTTGTCACCGAGGCCCTGGGAGGATGTCAGAGGCGGTGTGGCCCAGCCTGCAGTCTGGCTGGACGCAGAGACACGTCCCGCAACCAGGCGGACGCGTTGGTAAACAGCTTCCTCCTCACGGGCTCTTTCCTCGCCGTGGCAACTAAACATTTTGACACTGCTCTTCTGCTGCAGCTTCCGAATGCAGAACGCAGACGGTGGCGTAATTAGTGGCACCGAGCCTCCACGAGGGGCCCCTGCAGCTTCCTGATAGGTGGAGTCTAGAAGCCACTCAGTGAGGTCACAAGGAGGGATGAAACGAAGCAGCAATTAAAGCCTGTTACGCGGGGAATAAAGGGCCTGTGGTGACTCAAGTCTGTCCCTGGCAGTGGCTGTGTCCGTCCGGGAGCCCGGGCGCGCTTCGTTTTAGCGCGAATTCAGATGCAGCGCGCGCTCTGCACGCTCGGGTTCGCCGGGATGGGAGCGGAGACGTTGCTAGGAGACAGTCTGCGTCACGGAGCCCGATCAATCCTGCAGCTTTCACACTGGCTTCTCAGGAGACCTATCAGAGGGCGGGGAATTCTGGGAAGCATAATTAGTCCAAACGATAGGAGGAGGATGCAGCCTGAAGTCTGAAGTGACTGTTTACAACGAGAGAATTTTAGACATATCGGATATCACGATCATATCATATCATATTAATGTAATTACAAAACGTCACTAGAGAAGTATACATCACATCAAAAATGATTATAATAGTCTGGGTTTCTGTTGTTGAGACACAAAATCATATTAAACCACAGACAATACTGATTAATGAGCAGTTCAGTCCTCTGCTGGCCTGACCCTGGCCCTCTGCGATGCCTACAAACAGTCATTTCTGTCTAAGACTGGCTGTCGTACAACTGTTGATTTCAAACTCCCCTGAGGAGCTTCACTTTTAGTACAGATCATTTGGGTACATATGAAATCAGATCCACAAAGCCAAATTTACACCTTGTTCCTGTTTTTTTTTGGATGGCGGCCCATGTGTGGGGGTGGCTTAATCATCAATTTTTTTCCCCTCCTGAAACAAAATGAAGTTTATCTGGCCACCAGCAGATTTCGGTGGCTCGAGGAGGAGGTATGAGGCGAAAGTAGGTCAGCAGCTTCACAGCTTGATTTGAGCTCATCTAAATGCAGGGCTTCAGGGGGGTAATTAAGCAGGAGAGTGATGGGCCCCGTCCTCTGGGCCGATCCCAGAGAGAGCGCCATTGATCTTTCGAGGGGAGGCTTTGAACCTTCCTCCTCTGTCTCCACCCCCCCCCCCCACCCCACCCCTTTTTGTTACGTCAGCCTCTTCCAGCGCCGTGGGTGCGTGGGAGAGCGGACGGGCATTGACTTGACTCGGGCTAATTATTATTGCTTGGCGTAATTATGTAGCATGTTCTGGAGCCGGGGCTGTTCAGTGTGTATGGTGCTTATTCGTTTCCTAGACTGTGCCGTTGCTAATAAAGGAATGCCCTGGAGGGCCTGACGGGTTTCGCTCAACAACACAGCGCCCGTAGCCCAAGACGAGGCTCCCCCATGGGAGCTTGGTTAAAAAAACTGCAGACCAAAAAACAACTGTTACCCAACTCGGCAGTGGAAGCAGGGATTAAACTCCTTCTCTGACTGCACTTTATCAGTCTCTCCTGTTACAGTAACTGTTGTTTGTGGTTTGAAGAGGGGGTTGGGAGGGGGTGAAGATGGGGCGGTTTGAGCGCACTCCCATCCTCTTCTCTAAAGACATTGTTTAATGTATGCTGCGCACACTCGTTCTATCTCCCCTCCGCGTGAGAATCAATCAGAGAAGCCCCGAGAATCGGGCTCTCTATCTGTTGGCTTTGTGATTACGTTGCGTTTTTCTGTGTAATTTTGTAAAGCCTTGTTATTCTGCGGGGGCGTGCTGTTGCTCCTCTGCCCAGACTCTGCTCGCAACAAAGTATCATGTATCAGTATCAAAAACAGCATTGTGGCGATGAGCATGATTTTTTTTTTTTTTGCAATCTGTGATCACCCCCTTCCACTCCCCACTCTCCCTCTTCACACTCATGTCTGTATCATTTGCTTGAAGGCCAATGTTTTAATATTTTATGTTGTCTGAGTTTTGTTTCTTTCTTCTTTTTCACAGGCCAGTCAGCTTGGTGTTTATAAAGCATTTGTTGACAACTACAAAGTTGCAGTGGAGACGGCAGAAAAATGCAGCCAGGCTAACGTCCAGTTCCAAAAGATTTCGGAGGTTAGTGTTTGCTTGATGTTTTTGTATTTCGCAATGCACGTTGTAACCTGCTTAATGTCCTTACTGCCGTGGGCCAAATCTGTTGTTTTTACTCTGAAATCACAGCTCAATAAAAGGCTCTAAAGCTATGCATACATAATTTTCTGCATAATGAAAAGTATAACCTAATAAGAAACAGAATATTTTTCCAGATCCTTTTTGCCAAGACAGCATAAATAGTAGATGATCAATGCATCTTCATCAAAATATTTTCTGCATGCTTTTAACTATGCTCTGAACTAAACTAGCTAAGCTACCAGCAAAAACACTGTTGCATAAATATTGGCTTAATGAAGCTAGTGTCATTTTGAAAAAGAAACACTGGTGGTAATGTAGTGTTTTTGTCTCATTAGTGAGTTAGATAATTGTACTGAAAGGTTTCCTTTGCACTAATGAAGAAGCCAGCATACAAGATACACACCAGTGAGCTCTTCCAGGTACTATTCGAATAAGGCAGGCACCATGGGTCTTGACCTTGGCATTCTGTAAAACCATATGCTGGAAGGAAGTATTGCTTGGCTGTATGAATATGCAATTTATGCAGAGAAAATGAAGGCATAATTTTAGGGAACAAAAAAATGCACTTCCACCTATCACCTGTGAGGTGAGCCATAAAATCCACTTGCATCACAGATTGTTGTAAGTTCGTTGTAAGTTGTAAAGTCCGTCTTACCTGTGGAGGTTTGATTGTTACGTTGAGAGCGTGGGCAGCAATCTTTAAAAATAATAAAAATAAGTCTCTTTACGGGTATTGGGATATCAGAGTAGGTGACATTTGCCATGTTCATCACTGCATTGCAATTAAGCGTTTATTGTATAATGACGCCAGAAAGTGTGAGTGTATCTATCTACATATCTGTCAATTTAGCTGTTATATTATTAGTATTATTATTATTATTATTATTATTATTTTATTATTATTAAGTGATTAATATCCTTTGTATTGGGTTGTTTAGATGATCCCATGATAATGTTATTGCTGTAGCCAATTCCCGGCATCAGATTTCTGCTTGGAAAGCAAATTGGCACCAGTTTTATTTAAAGATTTTAAAGAGCAGCTTTAAGTCCACGCTGACCATGAGGAGTGATGGAGGGGGGGGTCTAACTCTGCCTCAGTCAGAACACTTTCGGGGGAGCACGTGCGGTCTGTCCCTGCTCCCTTCCACAGCCACCACCTGGGGGAGCGGCTGACAGCCCTCCAAGTCTGCGGCTGTTCCATTTTTCTTCATTAGTTCCCTGGTTCTCCATTAGGCTCTGTCATGCTCAGTAGCGCTCAATATGCATGCCCAATAGCGGCAGCATCGGGGGGAGGGGTGGGGGGTTAATTTCACCCGAGCTCAGAGCCACAGAGGAAAGCAGGCTGCTGCTCGGCATGCTCCACGGGGCTGGATAAACTGTCCCTATGGATGCTAAAGGCAAACTGAGGGTAACGTAAATCCCTTACAGGGATCAATGCGTTTGTATGTGTGTGACTGGCTCCATCCAGTTGACAGTCTCAAGCCAAAATTTTTTTTTGCATCAATTGCTTCACTATTCCCTCAAAAGTTAGAAACATCCTGAAAACAGCCTGTGTTTTGCACGCTTGCTTTTCCACGTAGCTGCACCAAGCCCCTAAAAAAACCTCATTGTAAAGTGGCTGTGATTTGCCGAGGGGCTGTTCATGGGGTCAGATCTCCAGCCCTGCACGTTTCTGTGCTGCCTGCGATCACTGCAGCGAAGTCAGTGGCACACACAGTGCAGGTGATTCTGAGCATCGCCCCACACCTGTCACGTACACGCCGTGTACTTCTTTCCCCTCTTGCAGAACCTGAAAGTCAAAGGCCCGAAGGACTCCAAGGACTGCACCACCTCGGTCACGATGGAAGGTAAGCCCCCCCCCCCCGCACTTCCCCTCCAGCCTCCCCCACCCCCCCCCCCCCCCGATCGGAGCACTGACCTCCCCTGCGAGAGAGAGCAGTCGCCGCGCCGCGCCGCTCCACAGCCCCGGCGAGCGAAATTGGCGGCGTGGTCCTTTAAGACTGCGCTGAGCCCAGCCCCTCTGCTTGTGTATGCAGAGGCAGAGCGCGGCGGCTGGGCTCCAGCTTCGCCTGCGCGCTGGCTGGCTATGGACGCTGCTGGGCAGAGGGGGATGGCAGTGAAGGCAGAGGGGACGTGGACATGGAGATCCTGCTCATCCTGAGGCTGTGCTGTAACTGCACTTACGGTAAAAAGCCGGCCCCCGGCCACCCCCCCCCCTCACCGACCTCATCCCGGCACGTCTCTCGGACTTTCTCTCAGGCGCGACAAACCTTCATTAGTTTTGTAGGGTTTTTTTTTTTCTTTCTATCTGCTGTTTAATTCAAATTGACATGCTTGTTGGGTCTTTCATTCATTGTTATTTTTGTGCATTTGGAGTTGAATGCGTTTCGGTTATGGTCTCGGGGCGAATCGATTGGTTGTGTATTTGCATTTTAAAAGACTGTGTCTACTTTGGGCGCGTTGCGAGCGTCCTGCAGTTTGACTGAAAGAGGGACGGCTTGTGCCGTTTGCCGGATGCTCTCCCGATGTTTTGCGGCTGCTCGGTCTGCACGGTCTCTTTTGAAGTTCCTCACCTCTCTCAGGCTGGTGTAGGATTATCCCTCCGTGTCCGTCACCCAGGTTGTGTCAGAATCCTGGATGTTAATATTGATGTGATTTTTCTCCTCAGGCTTAAACAGAAAGCTGAAAGAATGGAATTGATCTGGCTGGTGCTCTGCTCCTTGAAACGGCTCACGTTCACCTCATACAGGTTAACTGTAGGCAGAGTTTTCCCAGAATGCCTGGGGGTGGGGGGGGGGTGTCTCAAAAATCTGCAGTGTAGGGTTCTATTGCTTGTAGGTCTCTGACTGTTGACAGTTATCAGAGATGCATGATGTCCCAGAGTATTAATTTGTAGGTGTATGCATGCATGTGTGCTGCGCTGTGTATGTGTTTGTACATTGTGTCTTCATGTAGGTATTTGTCTATGAGAGTAGGAGAGAGTGGCTGCTTATTGTATTGAGTATGGTGTGTGTGTGTATGTGTTTGTGAGAGTTAGTGTGGCTGTTTATTGTAATGAGCATGGTGTATGTGTTTACGTGTCTCTGTGAAAGTGTTTGTGTTTAGATGTACGTGGACAGGGCGCATGGGTGTGATTAATGGGGATTGTTACTGTAGCTTCTAAATCTTGTTAGGACTGAGTGTCAGAGAGCTGGCCCGGAGTTGTGTATACAGTACCTGTTCCAGGTAGAGGGTTTACCTCGGAACCTCATTAATCTGCTGCTATTGATCACAGCAGTGAAGTGGGGCTAGAATGCAGTCAGTTTAGTATCTGCCATTAGCCCAGCACAACCATGCCCATTGAAATTGTATGAGATTTAGATCAATATTTTACCTCTACTGATCGGATGGAATTGTTCCATGAATGGATTTCTGTACCGTTAGTTTAGAAATGAATTCCCCACGCGGCTGATTTATCACGGGGCAGTTACCCTGTTCGGATCAAGTTAGATTTTCTGTGCTGTCAATGATGTAGGCCACGGTATAATTTTATTGTTTTTTCCATTTTATTTATGATTGCCACTCATTTCATGGTGGATAGATTTCTAAATGACCTGTCAGGGAGTATTGTGCTTATTGGTGCAGTGAGCCGCACCTTTACGGTGACTTTGATACGAAGCGACACGTGGAACTAAACAGACACCAGCACACTGTTGGCTTTGTATTCCGAACCACGCGGTGGAAAGCTGTGGCTCCTTAACAATCTGTTGATTCCTCCCTAGAGCGTAAAGCATTGCGAGTCCGCAGAGCCGATACATCAGCCTTGATGAGCCTCCCCAGGTTTACTCCCACCGCCGAAACGCAGGCCGCGACTTTGTTATTTACGCCCTCGAAACAGCTGTGCTGACGAGCTGGAGCTAGAGCTTGTGTAATAACTTTTTGTAACATCCCTTTAAAATGCTGTCAGAATGTTCTTTGAAGTGGTTCAAAGGGAAAGACAACCCTCTTGTATATAGCTTGTGATTTGGGATTGATAAAAAGAACCCTGTGAAAAAAATCCCTTTTTTTTTTTTTTTTTTTTTTTTTGTTAGGTGTTTTTTTTTTTTTTTTTTTTTTGGAAAGCTGTATGTATTTTTTCAAGCCTGTCTAGTTGAAACTACATTACCCATCCTTCCCTGTTTCCCCACTTAGTCTGGGAAAGGCTGTTACATAATGGTGGCTGACCTCAAGCCTGCCACTCCTCTCTTGTGCTCTCCCCCAAGTGTGGCAAAGTTGTCAATAGCATTTGATTGTTATGTACATTTACCCGCTGTTAGACTGTACCATTCAGGACAGAGTGAAATAAGCTGAGGAGGTAGAGAGAACTGCTAGTTCCAGGTCAACTACTCCACACCACCAGGACTGTACTGGGCAGCACTGCTATGCCTTTGTGTGCCAAGGCTGAAATTGAATTGTCTGTGCGTTGCACTTGCCCGCTGTGCAATTTATTGCATGTGAAGACCCACGCATCCCTCACTTAGGCCATAATGGAGTGGTCAGACCCGCCACTGTCTAGACCATTTGTTTTATTTTTATGAGCAAGAAATAATGAAAAGCAGTTTATTTCATTTTTTCATGTCCTGCATGTTAATCCTCATTGGAGTCTGTTGAAAATGCCTGCAGTGTTCAAAAATAGATTAGAAACTGAAACAGCCAGTCAGTCGCATGTAGTCTGATATGCGGTTTTGAACAATGGCTATCGTCACACGATGACGTGGACTGAATACCATGACAGCAGGCTTCCGAAGCCAGGCACTGGAGGGAGTGGAGGGCAGGGCTGTGGTCCAGAGGTGAGGTGTCATTTTCTCAGGGCTCTTGGCTGCGATGGCTGGTTCCTCTTCCTCTTCCTCTTCCTGCAGCCGGCCGTCCTCTTGCACAGGCACTGCTGAGGATTGTGCTGAGCGCGGTCTCCGAGCCACAGACTTAATTACCCCCCGGACCCAATGGAGGGGAGCCCTGATTGCGGGTGGGGTTTGCGAGAGATCGTTTGAGGTGGGGCTGGGACCTGGGGGGAGAGAGATGGAGGGAACCCATTGATTCGAGGGGCGCATCACTGGTGGATGCGTCGATAGCCAGATTACCTAATGCCTTTCATTTAGCCGAGGGTGACCTTGAGAGCTCCCTGTGTGGAGTTATTGGTTTTTTTGAAAATCAGCAGAACTCACCTTTTTTTCTTATCCTGTCACTACATTTGAACCCGTGCTTTGCTTGCTTTGCTTTGGCGGGTGAAGGGGGGGGGCTTGTTTTCCCCTCGTTCCCTTTACCGGGAGCCCGATATGGCCAATTAAATAAGCTGACAGCGGCGTGAAGGCTGGAGCCCAGGCCCAGCTCCTGCATTTCACCGCCCGTAATGAGAGTCCGAGCAGAGAGCGTGAGATCACCCAGAGAAGCCAGAGCTGCCAGCTGTGAAGCCTCAGCGCCAGAGGCCAGACCGCTGAGGCGTGAGTCACAGAGGGGTGGGGACTCCTTTTAACTGCCACCTCAGAGTCAATTTCTGCTTCTGTCCCCACACGTGTAGCTGAGGGGACACAAACCACAGCTGCCTGTTTCTCAGGCTGCTCGCAGTTCTCACGGCAGCAGAAGCCGCGCTGGGCTTTTGAGGCAGGTAAAGACGGGTCTGAGGTGTCCCAGCATACCACCTGCAGAGCGGAGCTGGGCCCCAGAGGAGAGACAGTGTGTTCCAGAACCTCAGTCACGATTAACACACACACACAGGCATGCAAGCACACATACACACCTACGCACACACACACACCTACGCGCACACCCACACAACCACACACACACACACACACACACACACACACACACACACACACACACACACACACATATGCGCACACACACACACACATATGCACACACACGCACACGCACACACGCCCCGCTCAGCCGGGTTGCCGAGGCGAGCTTTGAAGTGTGTCTCCTGCCACCTGCGGACGAGCGATAGGAAGTGCGTGAGCGGACAGCAGATGAGGGGAGCGCTGGAGAAGGCGGCTCGCGGAGGCGCCGGCAGAGCCGCAGCCGGGCCGCAGCAGACGCTCCGGCGCAATCGATCCCTGCACATCAGCCGCGTCTTCGATCTCCCGCGTTTGGGTCTGCGCGGCCGCCCTCCTGATTGGGCGCTCGTGTTCAGCATACACGCGCTAAATTAAGAGGTACCCCTCAGGCGACCCGCCATCCAGATGACGATAACCGATTTTTAACTCTACCTAAGAATCGCGGCATTCTGTGGCAGGGGGGAGGCGTTTGGCACGGAGGGGAAGGACAGTGCTTTTGAATTTCAGGCAGACGTCCCACGTGAAATTGTGGCGGATAAAAGGAGAAGGCTGGGTAGATGTAGGCTGTAGGCGTAGGCGATGTAGGCGCTGCGCTCCTCAGCTGAGCTGGCAGTGAAGCGCTGTGCAACTGCCGTGGAGTTTTTTTTTTTGGTACGTAGTGCGTAAGTGAAGAGCACCGCTTTGTGCTGCTCTCAGAGAGCAGGATGGAGAAGAACAAAAGCTCAGCCTCTCTGATCCCCCGCTGGCTCTCGGAGAGGCTTCCAGCGAGAGACGTCGAGTGTGCGAATTTCCCACAATCCCTCGTTTTCTGGCGCGCCTCTGTCAGATTCGTGCACGTGCAAAGTGCGGCACCGTATGGTACACTCCAGCATTCAAAGCCGGTTCTTCTCAAGTAATGGATGGCAGCGCGCAGTGCGTGCTAACAGCTTGATGAGGCTTGATTCATCCAGGAGTGGGAAACTGATACAGTAAGCATTATTTATGAAGAGCAACTTGAAAGAGAATGGTTTAAAAAAAGCCTCCAGAGTTGGGTTTCTTCCAACATGCCTTGACGTTATTTATTTATTTATTTATTCTTGCTACATTCTGATATGAAATAGAAAGCCCGTCAGCAGATCTGAGCTAAATCGCTGTGGATTTCAGCGTTTCGTGCTTTTATCTCTTTGAGTTTCAGCACAGGGCGAGAAAATAAAAACCCATTGGAAAAAACCATCCTTTTAGGACGGGAAGACTGCTCTGCACAATATATTAATATATCATAATGTATTACTGATTAACATTCATTAGTGCCCCGTTGGTGTTTCTCAAGGTGTCTGACTAGCACTGTAGAAGGTCATCATTTAGCACTGAATGACAGGAGAGTCTCGGAGAGCCAGGTTGGGGGCCGTGGAGGCTGCCTCTCCTGTCTCAGCTCCCCTCCCCGTCTCTCGCACCCCGGCTTTCGCGCCCTCCTGCCCCGGAGGCGATTTCATTTCCAGCGTCCAGCCTCGCGGGAGATCGGCCCCTCTGACAGCGCAGCTGCAACAGGATTGGTGCCCGAGCCCCGGGGAGCGAGGGCGGCAGAGCAGAACCAAGCCCTGCTCCCCCGGCTTAGCAACAAGAGAGGGGGGGAGGGGTGGCGGGGGCAGCTCTGCCTCTTTAACTAATAAAAACCAACGAACCACAGATCATTTTTTTCACTGGCTTATAAGGAAATGTGAGTCATCTAAGATGTCTGTACCAACTGAAATTCAGTGGAAATCGCAAACCCAGATTTTTCACTGCTGTGGTTCTCTGCAGCCTGCTTTTGCTTCCGTCACTGACGCTGGGATCAAAGGTCTCTTCACCTATAAGGCTGCAACAGTTAATATATTAACGGTTTAATATATTAACGGTTCTAGTGCTTGTGAGCTCCTTTCCCAACATTGTAAACGAGGCTTTTTGTGAGCATGTGGAATTTGTGTGATGTAGTTGGTTGGATGTATTGGAGTCATGGAGAGCTGATTGATTACAGTGATGACATTCACTTTGAGACCGCCTGGATAAAACATACTACTGTACCACTGCATCTGTCACCGACGTGGCTAGTGCATGTTCAGGGATTTAGTGACCTTGCTGCTGGCAGTGATGCATGTGAAAACTACCAGCTTTGGCAGTGAGTCTCAGTGACTCAGGCTAAATTAGAATATTGGGGGGAGGCTGGGGAATTCCTTGACTCACAGTCATCAACAGATAAAAATCTTTCGTGTTTGTGTTGGTGGGGGTTTAATACACTAAGAATATCACCCAAACTGATAACAATGAATTATTATTAGCAACGGGACAGGAAAGCTGTTCCGACAGTGATTGTATTTTGACCAGTAAACCAGCCTGGCCGTTTGTGGAACTGAAGGAAGCCGTGACTTTCTGGGACATGATGGCACTTCTCCCACGATCTCCTGTCACCGTCCTCACGACGGGCGAAGTGCCGCAGCCGAGCTCAGTCCTCGTCGGCTGCGCCGTGGCTTCCTGCTCCGCGCGCTGTAATTCTGTCAGCGCTCAGGAGATGTCGGACGGGGTGATAGACACGTTGCCTCCGTCGCCGAGACCTCATGCCCGCTCAGGCGTGTAATAGGCTTTTGGGAGCAGTGCTTACGCTGTGCTTCCCCGCTGTGATCTATGGGAGCGATGAGGCGGCTTCCTGATTCCTCCTCTCTCTTCTCCTTTGCAGCTCTGTTGTACAAGCCCATCGACCGTGTGACCCGCAGCACGCTGGTTCTCCATGTGAGTACGGCTCCCTCTCTCCCTCTCCTCAAAGCACGGGCCCTTTCAACAAGGGTCAGTCCATCCCTACCTCCCCTCTCTCCTTTCTCTCTCTCTGTCTCTACCTCCCCTCTCTCCTCTCTCTCTCTCTGTCTCTACCTCCCCTCTCTCCTCTCCCTCTCTCTGTCTCTACCTCCTCTCTCTCCTCTCTCTAGGATCTATCCATCCCTACCTCCCCTCTCTCCTCTCTCAGGGGTCAGTCCATCCCTACTTCCCCTCTCTCCTCTCTCTCTCTCTCTATCTCTACCTCCCCTCTCTCCTCTCTCAAGGGTCTATCCATCTCTACCTCCCCTCTCTCCTCTCTCAGGGGTCTGTCCACCCCTACTTCCCCAGAAGTGTATCCATCCCAACCTCTCCTTCACTCTTCCCAGATACCTATGGGTTTTATTCTCACTCACTGAGATGCCTTAGATACCTAGAGCGACATTCTCATACATTGTTAAAAGCTGACGTTTGTAGAAAGCATCAGTAATGTCAGTTCATGTGAAAGGTGAGTTGAGCTGCCTGCCCGTTATTAAAAGCAGCGGCATTGCCTCCTCAGAAAACAGCTCAGTAACACCGTGCATATCCCTTACTCCTCTGTGTCTGCCCTGCTCCCCCTCTCTTTCCCACTGTCTGTGTTCACTCACTGGACAGGGCAGATAGGACGTTCCTGTTGGCTATTGAATAAAGCCGCTCTTATCAGCCTCAGGCACTATAGTGCAGCCAAAGTGAGAAGGCCTTAGTGTGAATGAGTCACTGTCGTTGTCAGGCAGAGTGCGTTTCATTAACGTGTTTGCATAAAGCGGTGGGAGTGTAGCTTGACAAAGGCCAGCTCTCTTCCTGTAAAGGTCACCTCTATGCAAACCAGCAGCACAGGCCCTGTAGGTACACAGTGCATGTTCCAGGATTTTCCTAAAGACATTCAAGCACTGCTTGGCACTGCAACCTGAAATCATCTCACTGAACCAATGGCTCACTAGTTGCCTGGTAGCCCCAATCATCCTCTTGACACATAGGAGACATTGTAGAGGGTTTAGCTCTTTTACAAATGGGACACCATGGCCGATGCAGTTGGCATGAAATAATAGGCCGCCCTCTGTACTCTGATGTTCATGGATTGGCATTGTGTGTAGTACAGTGCAGATGTCTTGCTTGTAATTTGAGAGACCTGGATCTGGTGCATTTAGTGTTTTTGCCATGCGTCTTGCAGGACCTGCTGAAGCACACTCCCAAGGACCATCCCGACTTCCCTCTGCTGCAGGACGCGCTGCGGATATCCCAGAACTTCCTGTCCAGCATCAACGAGGAGATCGACCCCCGCAGGACCGCCGTCACCACGCCGAAGGGAGAGGTGCGTGCCAGGGGGGACGGCCTGCGATCACAACCGTGCTTAACCACCTTATTCTAAAGGGAGAGCGTTGCCATGGTTCCACTTCTACAGTAACATTCCAAACATCATTTAGGGGGTAACAATAATTCCATTCAAGGCAGAATTACCCATGATCCAAAGTCAGGAGCAGAAAGGCGATTTGAATATGATTTACATTTTTAGGCTGAGTTTTAGTAACTGAGCCATACATACGTAATCGTATCTAGCAGTTTAAAATGCGAGGTGTTCCAGCGCAGAGTGAAGGTGATGTCGGATTCATCTTCACTCAGCTGTGATCCACGAGCTTCAGTAAGACTGCGTCCAAGAACATGTTCAGCCATGAAGGCATTATGAATCATGACGTCTGCGCGTCATGCAGAGAAACAGAAGAAAATGCATCCAGCATAAAGGTTCCGGTGGCTTTGATCTCATGGGTGATCTCATACATGCAAATAACCTGTCATCCTGTCCTTGTTAGAGCTTGTAGACATTGTTAAACCGCCGCAGACAGACCTGCGTCATAGACGCCCTTTGCTTTTTAACAGCGAGAGCTGCTTCACGCTGAAAGGTGGGGGCTGCTTTCGGTTAGCACAGGGGTAGCCATCAAGAAGTGAAGGAAGGGGGAGGCTATTGCTGGAGATGTGCTCCATTTCCCATCTCTCCTGCCACATTGTCAGCCATCTGGTCCCCCCCAGCCCCTCCATCAGCGGGGCACCTCTTCTCCGCTTCACTCCAAAGCTTTGATCAGGTGTTCACTCAGTCAGGTGTTTGATGGGGCCCCTCCCCACCCCCAGCCTTTATTCTCCTTTCTCTCTCGTCAGCTCTCTCTTTCCCCCACCGTGCGCTCGGTAAAGGCCCATTTCAGGCCCTGCCGTCTGCTTCTCTGCCCCCCGAAACGGCTGCTAAATTTCTGTCAGGAATTCGTTCGAAGGCTCCAGTCTGCATTCATTTACATCTCCTAGAGAACATGGCCGCAGCGCAGATATTTTATGCATTTGCCAGACTGTCAGCTCGGTGTGCTTTGCATTGAAAGCGCTGTCTGTCATTGTTGAAGCTGTAAGTGTCTGGATTTGCTGGATCTTTATGAATATTTTTGAAGGGGGTGTGGTCTAAAAGAAAAAAGCCATACCATCATGCACTGCGCTGGAGGCTCCGAGGCAAGGAAGTAGGGAGGAGAGGAGGAACGCAGGAGCTGAATACCTGGTCGTAATATAGAATATCCTTGGCTGCAGCTTTGGTCTGGTCAGGCTCAGCTTGTCAGCGATAAAGGGGAAACGGACAGACATAGGCTTAACGGACACTCACTCCCTATCGTTTCACAGTGCCAGTTAGGCAGGCCTGCCTATCAGAAGACAAACCTGGCCCCAGGTTTGAAATATGTTCGACTTCGACTTTTCAATCAAAATAGCAGAAATTGCATATTACCATGTGGTTGACATCACAAACTCTTACATTAAAAGCAGGATAGAAATATGTATATCGGCATTCTCCATGGTGCTCTTTCATTAAACTTTAAGGGTAATGTTTCATCCATGTACATCTGTTATCACTGTGCATCTGTTAAATTAAAATGAGTATTTCCCCTGGAAACAGGCAGAGTGTCTGCAAAAGCCATGAACTTTGCAGATTTGTTAGGGCCCAGGTGCTGAATGTGAAACAGGATGTGATGTCACAGCTGCAGCGGGGGAAGTGGGCGGCGGCTTGCTGACTGTTCGTCTTTCCGACAGACCCGTCAGCTGGTGAAGGATGGCTTCCTGGTGGAGGTGTCCGAGGGCTCCAGGAAGCTGCGTCACGTCTTCCTCTTCACCGACCTCCTCCTCTGCGCCAAGATGAAGAAGACGGCTGTGGGGTAGGTGAACCTCCTGCGTTTGCCCAAACTCACCTCCAGCTGGGTGCTGGACAGAGTGACGGGTTCTTCAAGCGCTGTGTTTGTCCTTTGTGACATTGAGTCCAAACTGATCTGCTTGTCACTGTAACTCAGGGATAGAGCGTATGGATCTGAGCCCCAGCCTGCTCTGATGATATTGAAGCACAGCAGATGGTATTGATAGATAATGGCTGGGTGATAATGAATAGTGTGTACTCTCACGAAGAATGAACAAGCCTCTCCATCTGGCCACAGCTCAGTTTCAGCAACGCTATGCTCCACAGAGCTGGATTTGGACACACAAAAAGTCCCCCTCAAAGTACCTGCATCCCAGTAGTTCAGTACAAGGATGTTGGCTGAGCCTGGGAATTTTGGAGTGATGCGCTTGCAGGCTTGGCATCCATCCCATTTAGTATCTTATGTAAAAATCAGATTGGGGAGCACAATTAAAAGGCCAGCGTGCATGGGGTTAATGAGTGACACTCAGTGTGAAGAAGAACTGCAGTACAGTGCTTCATTATCCCACAGGCCACCATTCACACTCATAGTTGTGTCTCTCACACGTCACTTAAGCAAATAGAATCAATGCACGCACTCCCAGAGAACCAGCCTGGGCTCTTGTTTGAGCAGTCAGCGTACTCTCTGCCTCTGCAACACAGGGAGCAGGGAGACAGACTGTGAGCCAGATGCCCCAATAAAGCCTGCAGTCAGAGAAAAAGAACAGGGGAAATTCAGCCACAGGGGCCGTGCTGCCTTTTTTCTCCTTGTGACGGCGATGTCACCGATTCCTCTTTGAGAAACGGCCGAGTGAGCCGAGCGGGGGCAGAGATCTCGCTCCGAACAAAGCCGAGCCCCTGCTCTGCAGTGCCGTCACGTACCCCGGCCCCCTCGCCCCACGTCCCAAATTACTTTTTATTTTCTCGGAGAATTCTCTTGCAAAAGTGGCACTCAGCATGATCGAGTGCGCTTAATTTCTCTCGCAGACACAATCCGCTCCCTCTGCCCCGTCTGTGGGGCTCACAATTCTGTCCTCCATGCCTCCCGTGCAAGTTCATTAAAGGCAGATTAGTCATGAGCGCTGATTTTTATGGCATGTTGCAGTTTAGCCCGTGTCAGTTCTCCCCCTTCTCGTCAGTCAACAGCGTTTTTCTGTCGTTCTGTGCCTCTGCGCTGTGTTGAGTTTTATTGCTTTCATAAGAGAGACAGTTTTACAGTTTTGTTTGTTGATATCCTTCGGGATGAATGATACATACAGTGCAATAAGCAGCCCAGCAGTAGACCATCGCATTTAGACCACCTTTGACTTGAATCAGTTCCGCATGCTTCAGCTAAATAAGCATTACATCCATTAGAGATCAATTATGGGGGCTTTGCAATTAGATCACCAAATTTAGGGAGACATCACCATTTTTTGTTGCTGTCAACCTGACACCAAGTTTGGTAGTCATCGAAATGAATTCAGACTGAGTAAAGAACATTTGTTTTAATTCATTAGTCATCGTTAAGGATGCTTGAGTTCTTACCTCAGTTCATTAATCAATGTTATGGCCCAACCAGCACCTACTTAAATGCATTACTCTATGCTAATAGACCATTAGGTGAGAGCCTGAATAGCCCCATATGCAGCCATGAACCCTAGACTTTATTTAAATATGTTTTATAAAAATTCTCTCTTCCATTAAACTGCCTCTAGTGCAACATGCACGACATGCCCAAGTACAGGAGCCGTACAGAAGGTAATCTTTTACAGCAAAGGAAACATGTTATAGAAGGAATTGTTTGTTTTGACAAGCCGTAGATGAATTGGTACATTTCGAGGAATTCCTCTGGTGGCTTCCGTCTCTTTTTCTCCCTCGCAATTCTTATTGCTGTCAGTGAGATTAGATGAGTTGACTTTGACTGATGGCAGTCAGCACCTGATAATTGGTTTCAGTGTATCTCGGCTTTTGAGTTCATAAACACTGTGACAAACCACTGAGTAAAAGTGCCCATTTCCAAAGGTGTCTCCTGCGTTGTCCTGGACACCGTTCATAAATCACCAAATTATTTTCAAACACAAAACTGGCCACTTTATCTGCAGTTTCCCTGCTGGATTAGCGTTAGCCGGAGAAAGACCTAATTAAAACAGGGCATCCCGCTCCAATCCGGCCGTGTTAATACAATGAAACCTTAATCCGATTGAGTCCTTTTAGAAAAATATCTGTCAGTCATTGTGGATCGTGTTGTCCCGGAGTTTGTTTAATACAGAAAACGGGGACGTCCTAATTTATTCTCCCCAGTTTATTTTTTCCATGCAGACCTCTAATTTAAGATAATATATGTATGTATTTGAGATAAATTTGAGCCGGATGATTATCATGGTTGGGCATAAAAATGTAAGAGAGTCCTGATTTGCTGTGAATACTGCAGTACAGTGAAGCCCTTTCTGAAAATAAGCATAAATTTGGGTGTTTCTGCAGTGGATATAATTGCTCAGTGGACATGTGGTTTTATTAAAGAGAGATGCAAAGAGTCACACAAAGAGGCAAACGAGACCCTCTCTCCAGTGACGCTCTGTGAGTCTGACAGCTGTCGGGGAGGGCGTTGGGGGGGGGGGGGGGTGAGCCACATCTGCAGACATGTTGTACAGAGGAGAGGGTCTCATTAAACATGGAAGAGGGGGAAACGGGTCGACCGCAGGCAGGCGGGAGCCCAAAGACACCCGGCCCGCAGGGAGTACATTAAAGGCCGCGAACAAAGAATCAACAGCCCCCTCAAAGGCGCCGTCATCTCAAAGCACGCTCTGAGTCTCCGCGCCCGCCTGCTAAAGTCAGGCCAATCAGAATTGGAGGTCTTTAGCTTTATACCAAGAAGAGCATGTAAGAAGAATACGTACATGGATGGCTGATGCTTGAGAGTCATTTGCAGTGTGTTGACAGCTTGACCCTGTAGAAATGGATTCTCATTTCTGTTTTTTTTCCCCCTCCTGTTCTGGCCTATGCGTGAGGAGTGTAAGTGCTGTGTGCAGGCTATGTGAATGTTGTTTATGTTCGCCCAGCACTGAGTGCCTTTGTGGCCCGGCAAAATCAGAAAACAGATTCATTCATCAGCTGCAGCCAGGCGTGAAATGGAGAGAGTGATAAACTGCTGTTGAGGAACAACCAGAAAAAAAATCTTCCGTCTGATATTTGGAGGGCAGCGTTCAGATACCCCCACATCCGCCCCCCCCCCCCCCCCCCCCCATATCCCCCAATGCATTATGTATTGGAAAAATAATCTCGCTGTCACACATTACCGCGTCACCCAGTGCTGTTTTTTTAATGGCCCTCGTCATCTCGGGAGTCGCGAGTCGTGTCTGACTGAAGTTATCGTTGAATTAAAGTCTCCCTCTGCGAGCTGTGGAAAGAGACGGAGGGAGCCTCGAGATAAAAACAAAGACAACAGAGCCCTCCTGCCTCGTCGTTCAGCGGGACTTCTGAGGGGGGAAAAAAAAGAAAAAGAAGGAACCCCATTCGTATTCATGCGCTGTTTACCTCCAGCTGCCGGCTCTGTCTCAGACAGATAATAAGGACCCTCTCTCTAATCTCCCGTGAGCACCCAGCCCTTCCAACGCATTATCGTCCTCATCTGGCCTAGGGAAATTTCCCTGTTTTATTTCCTCAAATGGATAATAATGCGCGTTAGCAGTGTGTTTATACCTAGGCCTAATTGCAGCAAGGAAGAGCAAAAGGCTTGAGGAAAGCGGTGTCAGCAGTGATAATAAGCGCGGTTCAGTGGGAGCAGTGGAATAAGAGAGGGGCCGCAGGGCAGCGCGCAGGGATTGGCTGCCGCCACTCGGAGCGCGTGCGGAGAGGCGATGGCGACGGGGCCGCGGCTGCAGGAGACGGCGAGTTCCTGTACCCTCAGCAGAGCGCAGGTGTCCTGAATGGAGTGGCTCTCAGCTGTCAGGCCTGGGAGCAGAGTGCCTTCTACTAATCGAGGGTCTGTCAGGGGCCCAGGGTTTGCGCCGTTGTATTCATTCCTTTGATTACTGTTTCTGTTATTACTTGTCCATGTAGCACACAACACTGGTACGGGAAGTACACAAACACAATAATAGACTATTAGTTATTACTAATAAAAGAAATAGTAACCATTAGTGTAAGAGTAAAACAACACACCTTCACAATTATTCATTTAGTATATAATCATAGAATAAACAAGCCCAAAGCCATACAAATTTGAAGACTGTGACCACCGCCCAGCCTCCGAGATGACAGATTCCCCAATCAAATCAAGATAAATTCCAAAATGCCTTGCTAATGAGTACCTGATTACCGCTCTTTTTATCATACTGTAAATAAATATGAATGAAGATGGAAAGCTAAATAGTGACAGGCGGTGGCCTGCACAGTGTCTGAAACGTCACCCTCGGCTGTCGCTAGTCATAAAAGTCTGAAATCCCTGACTGGCCTCCTGGTTAGCAGGGTGAGAGTGAGATCTGCTCCAGCCGGCCAGACGGAGCTTGTGACGGCACCCCAGGGCCTCGTGAGCCAAACACCTGCCTGCTAATGATGCCGGGCGTTAAAAAAGGAAGGAGGGCTTTGTGGAGGAGCAGTCGGGCTGATGGCGAGCGAGACGGATTTCCCCCCCGTCACCCTCCTGTTTTTCCCATTTCAGCTTGTCGCAAAATCAGTGCGCTCCAGCGGGCTCCATATTAGGCAGAAAAAAGTTTTCTCTCAGAATTGTTTTGTCCGTTTATACGACTTTTCTCTTTGTCAAGCTCGTCACAAAATCGATATACCCAGCGGGTTCCGTCTGAGGCAGATGTTTTCCCTCAGAATCAGCGAGTTGAGTTTTCTGGGGGTTTTGTTGTTGTTAAAAGACAGCATTTTGTGTGTAAATTGTTTCTTCGTCTCTGGATAGAAGCCACACATAAAATAGCTTTTTCTGCCGATTGTTCAGAGAAGTGAACAGGGAGAAGGCAGAAGATGCCCAGGAGTTGTAAAGGTTATTTATATTCTTGGCAAACAGTTGCTATCGCAGTGGTGTAGAGCTTAGAGAATCTTCATTGTGTAAGATATACTCAACACTTCTAACTCTTTGGGGTGTCGCAATACCACACATTTCCCTTCAACAGCTTATGTTTACATGTACTCACTCTTCAGATACACTTAGCTAATGAGATTTACAAAGCAAAAAGTGCATACAACAAGGCCATGTGAACAGCAGTAGACAGAGAATGACAGACCGCATATTAACATGTGTCAATCTGTCACACAGCCCTGTAATAACCTGTGCCACCTTTCAGCACAAAGATGTGAGAGTGCAGTAATACCCTACATGAATACACAGGGAACGGGAAGATTGAAGTGTTATGAATAGGTTTAAGGTGTGAGTCGTCAGTGCATTTCAATGCATCTTACACGGAAGTGCTGTCAGGTTATATTTCCATGGAACTCCATACATCATGACCCCCACAGGCAGTGACATCCAGTGTTGCTGACCCAAGACCATCTTCAGAGTCTGACCTAGAGATCAATTATGGTTTAGTTTTTTCCCCAAAGTTGTACAGTTATCATATAACTGGAGAGACTACATCATGGAGATTGTAATGAATGATGCTGATTATATGCAGGTTCTCTGGATATGGTTAAGGAAATGTTCATAGCATGAACTATGAATGGATGGTACGTGATCAAGGATGGGTTACAGTAGCTGGTACAGGACATTCTGGCTCTGTTATTGTACACAGGATAGACACACCTATTCGTCTATATGTGATTCGTCTGTGCTCAGGGCTTGCCTGCCATCATACTGTATGCACAGGGGGCCAAAGTGCTGTTGGCCTGGGTCAGCTTGCTGTGGAAACACCCTCAGGTTGCCTCAGGTATAGCTGACCTGTAGCTAAGCTGGGTTAGCGGAAAAGTGTTCTGCCTGTTTCTATAGGATGATTAGCCTGGTGATTCTTTTAGGTCTCCCGTACTCCTGATCCCGTCTCCTCCCTGCTTATCTCCAGGAAGCACCAGCAGTACGACTGCAAGTGGTACATCCCGCTGGCCGACCTGACCTTCCAGACGCTGGACGACTCAGACTCCTGCACCCACGTCCAGACGCTGCCTGAGCACGAGATCGACGAGATGAAGACCAAAATCTCTGCCATCAAGAGCGAGATCCAGAAGGAGAAGGTATGGTACCGACCCTTCCCTCCCTCTATCCTTCGGCTGTACAGTGGCCTCATCACATCCGAATGGTAGTGGTCATGGTTACAGCCGTGGCTCCACCCACTTTTAAAGAGGGCTGCCGCTCGCTCTCAGTTGAGGTCACTATAGGGCAGAGCCGCTTCCAGTAAAAGACCTGGGAGGAAGTGCCACTGCCCACTGATCCCTAGCCAAGATGTGGAGCACTGGGACCGGCTCCAACCCTCCTCCACCATCCCTACACATCCAGGGGGCTCGCCTCGTCTGGGCTGCACACCGCAGTGCATGCTGGGATCCCTGGGCGTTCCCTGCTGTCCCCCAGTGTGGAGTGTTTTTGTTTTTAATAAATTTCACCAAAGCTGTTAACTCCGCTATTAAGGCCGGACCCGCTGTGTGCCGGTGCTGCTGTTGCTGTTGGAAGGCTCCCCCGGGAGGGTCCCTGATGAAGAGGTTATTTGGAAGCGAAGCGTGGCTGAGGGTGACTCACGCACAGCGGGAACAGCGGAAGTGACCGCGCTGACGGATACTCGCAGGGCGGACGCTCTGATAGCCATCTGTTCCAGCCACCCTCTTATAAACAACGTCGCAAGTGGACGATTGTGTTAGAGGAGTCTGGAAAGTGTAATCTCAGCACAGACACCAGTTTTTTTCCGTGGGTGTTTTTTTTTGTCCCCCCCGAGGCAGGTACAGACTGTTTCACAAGTTTCCCCTTCAAGTAAATAAAAACGGCAGAGTGAGAAAGATGTTTACAGCGTCCCTGCGCTTAATGAACTCAGTGGGACTCTTAACGATCGCCTGTTTACACCCCTCCCACTCCTGAAAAACCACAAACAGCCCCTGATGTAACACCTAAGCTTGTCTGCAAATTAATTTTTACATTTTCTGGATTATCCGACGGTGATTACTAGCGTTTAGGCGGGGGTGGGGGGGCAGGAACGGGTCACCATTGTGATAGACTCACCCCACAGGAGCGATCCCAATCAGCGGAGGAAAGACTCTGATTAAAATGACTGTCGCTCTCGTGCTGCTTCCAGGCAGGGCTCGGAAAACATTTTAATTTGGCCTGGGAATATCTGTACGGAACGAATTTTTGGCCTCCTGCCAAGTCTAAATTTTTTGTTAGGGACATTTTTGACAATTTATTTCTTTATCTGGGGGTCATTTCCCTGTAAAGGAAATGAGTAATGTGTTTAGAGGGCGGGGATCAAAATAAACGTAACATTAACTGGTTTAACAGTCGTACCCATAACACACTGGGGCCTGAAGTTCATGGTGGCAGTGATAGCTCTGGATAACACAGTGCAACTCAAATCAGTCAAATCAGGAGCACCATTTGATTTCTGATTCATTTTTTTCTGGAGATTTTCTTACAGATCAGGGCAAGGCTCTTACTGCACAGATGTCCTTTAACATGTGTCTAATCTGAGCTTGAGCTTGATTTTTGTTTCCTGTACAAAAAGTCCTAAATTATTTCAAAGGGCTTTTGGAAAGTTTCATAGGAAAAATTTAATAGAATCCAGTTGTATTTCTTACAGCAAATTTTTATAGTTGAATTGTCACAAAGCTCTGAACATTTCAGTTTCCAGAGGATCGAGATATCCAAGCTAAATGGGGAAAAAATGGAAAATGATGCCAGGACCCCCCAGGAAAAGCTGGCAGAGAGACTCCTGGAAAACAGTACAATATTAATGAACAGTGGACTGGTATGAAAGATCCATTAGTTTATCTTATTTGCTCAAGTCCAGATATTACTAGGCGTCAGGTTGGGCAGTGAGAGGGCCTTCCCTCCAACAGTTGCCAGGGCAGGGGCCTCATAGGTTTACTAAAGCAGCGATGGGCGGGTTAAAGCTGATCTGCAGGGGCCGGGCTGCAGGAGCACAGAAGGCACACGAGGGACAGACATAGACAGAGACACAAGTCCGTAGCCCTTAATGGCTAACGGATACATTCTTGGCACAGTATGTCCAGCCAGTGGCTTGCCCTGGATTTCTTTTTCTCATAGAACAATCCAAGGTGCCAGCTATCATGTACAGATATAATTTGCTGGATCAAACTGGTACAGGAATGAAGTATAACCTTCCCTGAGAGTTTTTAGGCCACCACCTGCAGTGCTGTTTCAAAGCTTTCATTAACGAGACTTGATTGCTTTGGACGTAAATAGATGAGAGTAAAAGTGTCACATTAAGATTAATGCAACTGGCCATTCAGATTATAATTCATCTACTTTGCCTCCGCTAAAGAGATCTTCGATCATTGTTGCCATTGTTCCTGTTCTTAGATGACCGGTGGCAAAGGCTGTTCGGTATAAGCGTATGATGTTGGTTCAGTGCTAATTATATTTCCAGTAATTCATGTTCCATGTAACTGATGTTCCCCATCAATAATATTTTATTTGAGAGAAGATGTCATTAGCCCTTTAGCAGATATCAGTTCAAAAAGGAGCAAAAGAATATTGCTTCCAGAATACTATAAAACGTTTACTTTAAATGGGTTTGGTGTGAACTGCCTGTAAAACGGATGCAAGGAGCAGCTGCTTTGATCAGGCAGGACAAAAATGCACAGTAACAGGATGGCTTCCAGACGTAGCTGGTGTTGAAAACACAGTGATGATTCCCTCCTGGTGTGTGATGAACACTGTACCTACAGCTGGTTGACATTTAAGATTTACTGTTAAAATTAACCAATTCGTCATTTAAATTATTCAAGTGCCAACCAAAAATCAGTCGACTATAGTTTTATTGAGTGATGTTATGTGTTACGGTCGAAAGTTCTCCTGTTCTTCGGCTGTCCTGCAGTTAACAGCGCAGCAGTATTAGATTTGATGCAATGCATTGATGTGGTTGGAAACTGAAAGCTGTTTATTTTTTATCTGATGGTTTCTTCCTGCTTCATGGCCTGAACTTTATTAACAGCTGTTTTATTTTGCCTTTAGCTTCTGCATGAGTAGCACTGAAGTAAAGACTTGGTGTTTATGACTCCTGGAAACAGAGGTTACAAGGAACTGATTGGCTAATTTAATGGCACTCCTTTTCTCTTTGCTTCTGTGTGTGTGTGTGTGTGTGTGTGTGTGTGTGTGTGTTTGTGTGTGCGCACGCATCTACAGAAGGCTGTTAAGGGGCAGAGCCGAGCATTGGATCGTCTGAGGAAGAAGATGAACGAGCAGGAGTCCTGTCTGCTGTTACACTCCCCCACCATCCCTTTCCGCATCCACAACAAGCACGGCAAGGTACAAGCGCAATGTATGAAGGATGCAAATGCCTCCATCTTGTGTTATTAACGTTTAGAGGTGTGTCCACTAGAGGGAGCCATTGCTATTGTGAATTCAGTTTCAGTACATTTATGGTCAAATTATCTTCAGATGCCATAAAGAGGCCAGAGAAACCAATTTATTTGCAGAAACCAAAAAGGATAAGCAAAACTAGTGTTCAGAATAACATTTATTTCAAATACAGACCTCCAAAGAACTGAAAGACTGACATCATTATGTTACATTGAATTCCCAGCGTGTGAATAGCATTGAATTTGTGCTTACAGCCCGTTAAAATAAAGAAGCTGATTGGTGTGTTGAAAGTGATCTGCAGCTGTGACAGTCTATGGATGGGACGTTAATCAATGCTGAACATTCCACCACCTTAACATTCTTGACATCAGTTGTTAACATCATCCTAATATACATCAGACAGCATCAATCAACTCTATCATGAGTATGATGAGTGAAATAGTAACAGTTGCCTCACGCATGTGGTAGGCTATGGATTTGGCTATGGACAGTCATGAAAATCAGCCATCATGATTTCATACACTCCTGTGGAGAAAATGTATGGCCTTCTTTTTCCTCCTAACAAAAGTCTATCATAGAGCACACCGCTACACAGCACGTCACATTGCTGTTGTGTTGGGATGTAATACTTACATGCACTGCACGGAAGTATTACAACATGGCATTTTACCAAGTGTGACAGGGGAGAATTATACCATCGTGATAAAAAGGTATTTAGACAAACAGCAGTTTGACAACAGCAGAAGCGTCTCATTATGTACCAGCACACGAGTGCTTTTAGCAGGGGGAAAACCCTCCTTGGTGAACTGGATGAGAACATTCCCAAACAGTATTGCATACATTATAGGTGCCAGAAGCAAATCTCTGCCTCTTTAACTTTTCAGAAGGTGAACCAGTCTAAATTCTGCGTGCGTGTCTTTTAATCCCCCCAGAGCTACCTGTTCCTGCTGTCCTCGGATTACGAGCGGTCAGAGTGGAGGGAAGCCATTCAGAAACTGCAGAAGAAAGGTAGGACTCTAACTGCAGGGTTCAGGCCTGCCGCACGAATCTGTCCCATTTACACTCTGTTAACACGTTTATTCACACTGTTACACAAAATAGAAATGATTTTGTTTTAAAAGGAAAGGACTTCGACAGAAAGACAATGTCCAGCTTCACCTTCACTTTTGACAGATTTGCCTAGAAAGATGAAAAAGAGAGTCTGAAATATGGTCTAACTGCTTTGTGGTGTGGTAGTTAATTAAAAAAAAAGTTAACATGAGCAAGTTTTGCTTGCAAAAAGTGTGTTGTGTGTTAACTTAGAAATAGAGCGTACATTCATTATTGAAGTAGAAAGATATTGTGGGGAAAAAATGAAACTGGTTTCTTGCTTTGCAATATGTATGCATATTAAATTATGAGGTATGCATTTGTGATTGTACCCACAGATCTTCAGGCCTGTGTGCTGAGCTCTGTGGAGCTCCAGGTGCTGACTGGCTCCTGCTTCAAGCTGAGAACCGTCCACAACATCCCTGTCACCAGTAACAAAGACGGTGGGTGGATCAGCACTTATTCCTGCAGTGCCTCAATCAGCCACTAGGGGGAGGTAGAAACTCACAGACAGCTCACTTAGGTCATCTAATGTTTTAACATCAACATTACCCTGTTTCTGTAAAGTGTAAAGAATTATTTGGTTAATTATTGTTACATATTATTTGTAATATGGTAATATGGTAAATTATTTGGAATTTGTTTGGTCAAATAGCCTTAGTTTTTCTTCCCTGATAGTTATCAGGTAAGAATATAGTTCAGAACCACATACGCTGAATTCTCATTGATGCGGATGTTTTTATGCTATTGCTCTATCATTTCTTCATAATTTTCACTTTGTGCAACAGCATGTCTTATGCAAAATTCCAAAAATACTGAAAAGGTAAAGTCTACAAATATTAAAAGTAGCATACCCGTGCTAAATAATCCGTGATTATTTGGTCACGTACTGTGTCTCACCATCCCGTGCTGACAAGTGCTTTCACAAGGTAGCTGCAGATGGTAAATGAAGACATGGCCGCTGTAATGTGCTTTGAAATGGATATGCCTCTTTGAGCGAGCGGGGCCCTCTTTACGCTTCTGTTCGGAACCGAATCCCTCAGCTCTCTGAGAGCGTCATGTGCTATTGCTCTCTCCCCCGGCGAAACGCTTTCAAAGGAATCTAGGTTACAATCTGCTTCTAATCTGCCCAGGACTTCTGCCGTTCCTCCTGCCTTCAGGGGACCGAGATTGCTTCTACTGCCATGTTGTTTCCTTTACGGGATACTCAATATTTGATTGTTTTGATTTTTGGTGACATTAAGCCATCTGGCGTTCCACCGCATACTCACAGAGTAAACGAGCAGGCAGAAATAACAGGAAATTCCTCTCCAGCCGCAGAGTATCCAGTGTTATAGGATATGCTCCTTCCTACAGGTGTGCGCGCTCCGTTTCTATGTGCGTTTCAGCATGTCTCGCTTATTCTGCGGGACGTATCTTAAAGATTTGTTTCTTCTCATGACCGTAGAAGGGCTTTAAAGGCTGTTTCAGGCCTGGGGTACTGAGTACAGAGACGAGAAAGAGGCCGAAATTCATCTTGCCGGTGTGTGTTGCACAAACTCATTTTGCATCAAAGGCGGCACCGTGTTCGGGTGAAGTGGGTTAGAACACTGCGTTATCACTGCATATGCTGAATATGACAATCAGTCTCTCCTGTCATCTCATGTGAAAGTGACTTTAGTTCTGCCTGATGTCTGCAAATGATTGGGGTTGCAGGGCACAGTAGCATCAACAGGTCTAGATAGTTTTTGGCAGCTTCTGAATGTATTGTGCCCCCTTGTGGCGCGGCAGAGAAAGCACAAATAGAGGCATAAATGAGAGCATGAATTAGATTAGATTCATGTTCTTACACCTTTACAGTGTCTTTCACCGCCTCGCCGATTTGTCCGAGGGGCTTGATCCCTCCGTGCCCTGTCTCTCTGCCCCGGAGAGCCGCTCTCCGCCGCCCCCTCCCCTTTGCGGTGGAACAGACGGAGGAGCGATGAAATAAAGACCAGCTGTGGAAAGGAATGCCACCCCCTCCGCTGACAGCCGAGGCCCCTGTTCCCATACCCCCCTCTCAGAGCTCCTAATCCACTTGACCCCACGGGGTTCTCTGAGGTTCTGCCCTCCGCGCAGCTGATTGTAAACAGTGATGTGCGGCGCCCGGGATCGGCGGAGGCGGGCGGTACCGCGTCGGCGTCGCCGTGGTGGTAGCGTATTTCTCAGGGAGCTTCACCGTGCCTTGAAAGGGAGTCACACCCTGGCTGCTACTCTTCTTTGTGTCTGCTGTTGTCGGGTCAAACAGACAGGCCCCCGCTGCTTTGATGAGCGGCAGCGGGAAGTGCCACCGGCTCCGCCTCGCTGTGCGGTGTCATGTGCAGTCGCGCCTCTTTTGTCCCCGGTCCGCGTCCCCCGGTTAACCCCTCAGACCGGCGTTCTCTTCCCGCGTCCCGTCTCGGAGCGGCTGGGTGCAGGTCAGGCGAGCTAAAGAGCTGGAAACACTCCTCCTCCGGTTACAGGCCCCTCTCTGCCACCCGCCTCGGTTTATTTACCAGGAAGCGCGCAGGCTGAAGGTGCCCCCTCAGCGTGATCCCGGGGCGGGCTCTCCGACATGCCAGAGGCTAAACAAGTGAGGGGGGCCTCTTTGTTATGGGGGGGGGGCCACCCAGACACTCATCGCTCAGCGCAGATACTCAGAGCGCAGTACCGCGGCCACCGCCAGCCACAGGGTTATGAATGTAGATTGGAAGCCGTCAGCTAAATTGATTACACAGCTGCGCCCCGGCTCCCCGGCATGTAGATTGCAACCTGGTTGCCATGGAGACGACGGGGGGCAAATGAGGCAACGGGGCCGCGGTCCTGATGGGGACGGGGACGGGCTCGCATCGAAGGTGCCACCCCAAAGCGAATCGGCCTGCGCTACAGGAGGAGGCGGGGCAGAGGGCTGGACAGTCCAAATTAATTATGAGGGAAGAAAAATGCAAACAGAGAAAGTTTAGGTCTGATATTTATTACAGTCTGCGCAGCTTCCTTTGTACCGCGTGAGAGCGTCGGAGGGAGGCCACCCACACCGGGAGAGAAATTAGTCCTGCTCTGCCTTGCAAGGACCTCACACAGTTCCCCCACTGATAAGCAGAGACGGCACCGGCTCCAAGCTGTGCCTTTTAACGCTGATACCGACACAAGCAACATCCTTCACCGTGCACAGACCTACCGAGTCTGCTCCGCTTCGCACGCGCGTCTGTGTGGTGCGGAGCGCGTTCTGCGGTAGCCAGACTCCATTAGTCAGGACCAGTGCTGGACTCCGATTACAGCGTTCCTCTCTGCTTAGTCACCAAGCGATTACAAGCCGCTGTGAGACCGCTGTTAAAGCCTCCCCCTCGGTGACAGCGTTCCGACCGCAGTGCGTCTCTCTCTGCACGCACTGATCGCTCGATACGCAGGGCTCATGAATGATTGAGCAGCCCCGAGTCAGTCGCAAGCTCAAACAGCGGTCTCATAAACAGCGCAGCTGGGCACGGCACTGCTGTCCTGGACAGAGGATCACGGGGACCCGTACGGCCTGATTGGCCCCAGCCCGCAGCCCCTGGGATGCCATTGGCTGTCCACAGGGGCGGCCCTGGGTACTGCTGTGACAGGGGGTCTGGACAATGCAGGGCAGGGTGAAGTAATACTAAGATAAGCGAAGGATGACTGTGGGTCTCTGCTCTCACAAACCCCCTTCATCTGTGCCCCCTGTGCTCTCCCTGCCCTTGCTTCTGCTCCTGCATGGGGGTGTTTGACTACCCAAATGAGAAACGGGGGGGAAAGGAAATAAATGCTTTTGCACGACCCATATGGCTTTTATTAGGTCAGAATTGGATAGAGGGATCAAAAAAAAGATGCGAGACAATGTTCAGGTTAGCGCTTTAGGCGGTTAGGCTGTTTTCCCCCTCTGGTAACTGTTGTTAACCACTTTTGGTTTTCTCGTTCCCTGTATTTCAGATGAAGAATCTCCTGGGCTCTATGGCTTCCTCCATGTGATCGTCCACTCTGCCAAGGGCTTCAAAGAGTCAGCCAGTAAGTGCACTGAGCAGCCCCCCATTTCAAAGCATTTCCTTTCGCGGCTCTGTGCTCGCATGAAGCAGAAGTGGGTGTCTGTTTGTGTGTGTGCACATGCAAGCATGTGTTTTTTATGACTATGTATACATAAGAATGTTTGTATATTTGGTGCTTGTGTGTGTGTGTGTGTGTGTGTGTGTGTGTGTGTTTTTCTTCACCATTAGCAGTGCCTTTCTCCCTCCTCGCCGTCTCAGGTTTCTGCTGTAAGCAGCAGGGCACAGTGCCTGCAGCTCTCTGGCTGTGTGGAACCCCTGCAGAGTAGAGCGGGCTCAGGTTTCCCCACAGCAAAGCCTTTCGCAAAGACCCCCAGAGCAGGGCCTGCTTCCATCTGAGCTGCAGAGCCACCAGCGAGGGGCTGGCCAGGACACATAAAGTAAACATTGCTAAAGAGTCGCTCCCGCCAGAGCTCAACCCCGGCCAGACCCAGCAGCAGGGACAGCCAGTTCATGAAAGGGTTAATGAGGATAGTGTTGAGCACTGCTCGGAGGACCCTGGGGAAGGACAGCCAGAGTAACTCTGCCTCCACAACACAGGTGCAGTGAGTGAGGTCATCAGGAAGAGGCTAAAATTGGGAAACTTGTAGGATTTCATTTAATCAGAGGAGAAAATAAACTGGGTGGGCCCTGTAAGCATAAGGTCATGCATGAACAGACAGCACAGACATCATTACCGTGTGTATACGCCTGGTTGTATAAGCGCTGGGATGTGGACGCCAAGACAGAGTGCTCTCCTGACTCAGTTCTGGCTACGGTCTCTGGAGTCTGTGGAGGCTTTGCTGATGCTTGGCTTATGTAAGCATTCTGCTTCTCAAACCTTGCATCCTACAACATGTGCAATGTAGACTCTACAAAGCACTTTTTTTGCAGGTGTGGTAAAACCTACCGTCTCTGGGGAGTAGGAGACGTTCAGAAACACACAGGTGTCTCTGCTGTGAATATACGTGTGCTGCATTGGGCCTAAGCCTTGTCCTCTTTAGTTAGGGCTCTGAAGTCTGTGCTGGTTGCAATCATATTGGCGCTGCAGCGTGTCAGAGTGTCAGAGTTTCCTTCAGCTCTGGAGCTCTGTCACTCTGCCCTGCCTTTGGGAATCGCGCACGTCCGCCCGCCTCCTGTGCCCCAGCTGTCAATCCTCAGCATCTGCGGGTCTCTGCGCAGCGCCGGCCCATAAACGCTCGCGAACGTTTGCACGTCGTCACCTCCTCCGGCCGCCGGCGTTTCGCGGGGAACGTGCCGCGTCAGTGATAAAGTGCTACAGCATGTTTCCGCTCTCTCCTCGTTTCCCCCAGAAGAAGCCCCGGCCATCCTTACAGGGCCGCTGCGCCCGGGGCCTGCTCTGTGGTTTCCCTTCTTCTTTTTCTCCCTTTTCTTCTTCAATCTCTCCCCCTGTTTGCAGCCTCTTAGTTTGCATATGGTTTGCATTTATTATTGATTCAACGCAGCCTTTGAGGCATCGCGGAATGCACGGCTCATCTGTCACCAATTTGCATTTTGTGGGGTGTGTGTGTGTGTGTATGTGTGTGTGTGTGTGTGTGTGTGTGAGAGAGACTTCTATTGCAAAAGGCTTATAAATATTGCCCAACTCTGTACATGATTCTACAAATCCATGAGTTACTATGTTGTGAGGTTGAGCCAGTGTGCACAAGAACCCTTTCACCCTCTCTGGGTCATTGGAGTAGCCAATCGGAGAACATCAGGCAGGAACCTGATTGGCAGGTAGCTCTGCAGCACTCGGGGCCCCCTCAGTGTCCCGCCCACAGTTGAGCCATGAGAGAGCTCATCCCCACCAGTCGGCCAGCAGAGACCAGGGCATCACTCTCCCTCCGCGCCCACCAAGCAGCAGGTTTTAATGAGCGGCCGGCCTGCATGCATACGCGTTTGGCCTGTCTCTGAAGCAGAGCGAGTCTCTCAGAGCTGTCACTGTGTGGAGAAGAGCCGCTCTGCCCTGACACACACTTAAGAACAGCAACAAGAAACACCCAAACCGTGACGATAACTACGAGAAAGAGAGCATTAAATGTTAACAACAGCGATCATCTAGGTCAGTTATCTATACAGTGTTCTATTTGCTTTGCTTATAAATAGTACTTATTACTTATTGCTTATTACTGAGGTGCTGACAGCAGTTTG